>NC_139678.1:100431893-100446893 GCF_964106915.1 Podarcis gaigeae | reverse complement strand
ACTTACAATAACTAATTTTAATCCCATCTGCTAAGTATGACAACATTAGCATTTCCACTTAATTAAAAACACCCTTAAAGCAGCAATGTTTTAATCACTCCATTTTATTTACTCTCCTCTGGTGTCACTTATAATTGTAACTTTTTATTTTTTTAATAATGAGGGGTTTTTTTCTTCCTCTGTGCATCACACAAAAAAGTGCTGTCGATAATTAGCAGTCTTCTGTTATTACTAGACTCAGGTGTCACAACTGTGTCTCATCCTCATTACAGTAAAAAATTTCACCTATCAGATTCATTATTGCCAGATAATGCAACTGAGAGACTTAGCAGGCCCTCCAGAAAAGTAATTCAGCCAAGCAAAATTATCAGCTAATTATATTTAGAATCAGAAGCCCAACAACTATTTGCAGATAAATTGTATGAATTGAAGGGAATAGATCTGAATATTAAGATTCATAGATTTAGCAGATGATTTCTTAATTGGAATATAAAGGTCATTTTAACAATGGGACTCTGTTGTTTCACTGGGGATATTCAGGAATCAAAACTGAGGAATAGCTGCAGTTGCAAAAGATTTGAACTTAGCACAGAAGAAGCTTGAAGCAGGTCTGGGCAATCTCTGGCCCTGCTGCTGCTCTTGGAACTCCAGCTTCCATCACACCCAGCAGGCCCAATGGTCAGGGATGTTGGCAGTTGAAGGCCAGCAATAGGCCACAGATTTCCTTATCCTGGGTAGAGAAACAAGTTAGGTCATTGCCACACTCCATAGATCTAAGTCTGTATCTATGGGGCCCCTATCTGTATTATGTGCAAGCCGGGTTACTGAATGTGGGGTTACATAACTTCCCTCATAGTGTCTCTTCTCGTATGTATATGAGGGACCTGCATTTTGAGCCTGTTTCCAGGTGCAGATCGCCGGCTGAACCTATATATTTAAAAAATGGATTTGGTTTTTTAAAAAGCTGCATTTTGTGCCACCCATTGTGGCCCCATTCTTCCCAAACCCTCTTGGAGTATATTGGCATGACGTATTTATCTTTGCATCAGTATGTAAGGTCATTTTCAAATAAAAGGATTAATTCCAAATCCTTTTTTTTTTTATCTGTCAAATTACATAAATATTGAATCCTGGTTTTACTAATTTGTGAGACGGACAGAGTCCTTGAGAAGGACTCTTCCTACACAGTGTTTTAAAGGTGACTCTTTAAACTGCAGCTTGGCCTGATGTTCTCTTTCAGGGAAAGAGATCAATTTGAAAATCACTTGCTTTTACATAATTTCATGATCTGAGGTATATCGCTAAAATCTCCACAGTGCTTTTTTTTTTGGGGGGGGGGGGGAGAGCAGCAATGAAAGCTTCCTTTGAAAATCTCTGCTCTTTGACAGTTATGACCCAGCAGTAATTTAATGATCAAAAATATAACCATCTTCTCGGCTTTTAGTAAGTATTTGCCTTTAAATAAGGAGTATGATCCATGAGGATGTGTGTGGAGATCTGCTTTGAAGGATTCCCAGTGATTCAATTAGGACCCTTGTTTCCAATTACACCATACATATTGCATGGTCATGTTCGCAGGCAGCGTTGAGGGCTGGTGCAGGAGGGAGGAGAAATGGGAAGTCTGGGTATTCCTCTCATGTCCCCATTAAATCCTTACCCCTCACTTGTTGCAAGGTATCCATAATCCTAAATTTGTGCCCATTGCATTTGGTGATGTCATATTGGAAGTCCTTAAGAGTTCGGTTGTGGTGTACATTTTGAATTCAAAAAGAAAGCCCTACCAGCTAAATTATAGTCAGTGGCAAATACTTTTTTCTTTCTTTTTTCTTAAAAAGTGAAAAAGAAAAATGCTGGAAAAACAAAGCACACATCAATAAAGTGAATATTGACATGGCCTTCATCTTTCACAAAAGGGAGGCGAATGCTGAAGTTAGAAAAGAAAAGACGGTCCTTCAGCATTTGGGTGCCAATTAAAAGAATTTCAGAAAATAAATTTTTTTTTTTAAAAGGAGTTTTCAGTTTCACTGCAGGATTTCCGACCGACAGATTTTACAGCTTTATCTTTAAAGTTTACTGTATATCCGATGATCGGCCATTATGCAAGGGGGCAGGGGGGCAGAAAAGCTAAAGCAGTTGTAACTCAGTTCATAACTGTGTGGAAAGATTAACAAAAATGCTT
This sequence comes from Podarcis gaigeae, assembly GCF_964106915.1. Classification (NCBI taxonomy): domain Eukaryota; kingdom Metazoa; phylum Chordata; class Lepidosauria; order Squamata; family Lacertidae; genus Podarcis; species Podarcis gaigeae. Next base: position 100,444,714 of record NC_139678.1, on the reverse strand, counting down.
TGCTGCAACGCTCTAGCATTGTTTTTGCATTTGCCTGCTGAAGCCATGAAGTTGCAAATTGTGTCTTAAGCGTGCCGCTCTGCTAATCGCTTAATAAATAAATAAATAAAAACCCCACGACAATGGAGTGCTTGGATAATGTATTTGTAAGTAAAGGTTAGGTTACAATTAGTAATTAAAAGTATATAGGCATACACATATAGCTAATCTAAGATGGGTTCAATCTATTATGCATTGCCAGACGGCCTTACACGGTGTTTACAGAAAGTCACTGAATTTATTCACATAAAGATCATGGCGGTGGCAAAGAGGGAGAAACCTACGCCATGCCAAGTGAGCACTTGAACTAGAGCTTTCTAGGCTGAAATCGTAACTCCACTTACCTGGGAGAAATCCCGATTGAATTTGGCAGGGCTTAGGGTTACAGCTCAGTCAGTTTCCTGCTCGCAGCAGAAGCAGGTAGTGCCCAAACCACTTTTTCAAACATTCTCGGTGTTTAAACATGGGGAGTCCAGGAGGAGCAGGTCTGGCCCTATCATTAGGCAAAGCGAGAGCATCACCTCAGACAGCAGATGCCGAGGAGCTTGGAACAGAGTTGTGTGTGTCACCCAGCCTGCCCTGAGCCTCCCAAGCTAAGCAGTTCTACTCGGGTATGGTATAGGATGCTCTCTGTCATCTGTGCTTTCAACCCTCAGTTGCGTTAGTGTGCGTGGATCACCCTGTCACTGGGCCACAACTACTGGCTGCAGTCCAGTACACGGTTACATGCAATGATGTCTCAGGACTCTGCTATTACAGCTGCAAATAAAATGTTTTAAGTGTGCTTTAAGTGCAATATACAATGTGACACTAGATGGCGATGATGAGCCTTATGGAGAATTCAATGTATTTTTAAAAACACTTTTTTTTTTTAAAGCATTTTAGGAACGTTTTTTATATGTGTGCAGATTCCACCTCAATGATTCTAAAGAAACTTAGATGTGTATAACCGGCTGCTGGATTGCACTGATGGTTTTTTCATACCAGTTCCTTCATGTTTGTGTTTGACAGCATTTTGGGAAAAAGAAAGAAAGAAAGAAAGAAAGAAAGAAAGAAAGAAAGAAAGAAAGAAAGAAAGAAGGAGTATTGTGGGTTCCCCACGTCCCCCCAGTCACAGTCTGCTGATTATGAAAACGTGTTGAGCAGTATTTCTTTTTTTTAAAGGAGAGCTGCGTTTTGATTTATTCAGTGAACAAAACATATGCTTGCTGTTCTGTTCTATGTAATTCATGTGATCAATAAAATTATCTTTTAAAAAGAGCAACTTTGGCATTTAGGGAGATTACACTGATGTACAGGGAATACGTTTGTTGCAGCCAACTTCTGTGCTGTTGGCCCAAAATACGCTTTGGAGCTCAATAATGTAATAATGGTACATAATCTGCATTACCCTCCCTTTTTTTCTTCTTCCCCAGGATAGAAGCTGTGCACTGTGGCTGCTATCCGCTCTGTCCCAAAGCTTTGGTCTATCCAGAAATATTTCCAGGTAGTTTCCTACTTCTGCATTTTTTCTGCTGTGGTTTTAATTTATAATTAATTCTAAAACGCAAAGTTTGAGAATAAACTTAAGCAAGAGCAATTGTTTATTTGGCAAGCTACCATGTTAGCGCTGAGGAATTTTTTTAATGTGTTTTAATACATTAGACGAAGTTTATATTTACCATCTGTTCTTTCAAGATAACACAAAAGCAAGTTTTGAAATAGCATTCTTCATTGTTAGCATACACAGTCTATAGTGATAGATTTTATTAAAAAGGTCGCTTCGGAAGCGATAGCTTGCAGATTTTTTTTTTTTTAAAGATGACATACAGAGAGAGAAATTTAGGCCTGAAAAATCACACCAAATTATTTAAACAATTTAATACTTAATAATATGCAACCCTGCTACAGGATACACACTAATGTAGTACCAGTCCTTTGAAAAATCTCATCACTAAATGTCTCACATATGCATTGTGTTACATTAGAATAATGTATTTTAATCACCCAAAGGAGATGTCTAAACAGCACAACTACACAGTCTTATTTAGCATTAAACATCCTTGTGAGCTGAGGTAACCTTATAAAATCATGCTTAAATAATGTAAAACACGAGGCGGCACAGAGCAATATGCATTTTTAATTAGTAAAGTGACTAATATCGAGTGTGTGCTTTGAGGTTTTTGTTTCATTAAAAATGTATCTGTTTTTCCTGCAGCTGAATATCTGTATTCTACACCTGAACAGCTTTTTAAAAGGCTTCAGAATTTATGCAAGAGACCAGACATTGTAAGGAAACATCTCTATAAGGTATTTATTCTGAATAGGTATTCCAAGGTATTGTTGTGTATTGAAGAGTACAGACCAAAAAGGAAAAAAAGAAAAAAAGGCCCCCTCCCCTTCCTTCTAAAAAGGAGAGAAAACCAGAAAACATTTAATTAACATCCTAATGTTTAAAGGAAACATGCTAGGGAGGGATATTAGTTGTTACACTAACAAGGATTAATTACACTAGATGCCAGTTGTATTAACCTAGGGTCTTATGAAATACGTGCGCTTAATGCATGCTACATGCTTTTTTTAATTTATTGTTTTCTAAAATGACTGTCCTCCATGTTTGAACCCAAGAGGCTTATAAAAATGAACCTGGATTAATTTAATTCATTAGTATAAAAGGAAAGTGGAAGAGGGATCCTACAATTATACTAATGAGGATAAGCTTACCTCCCTATCTTAATTTAATCTCCACTGGTGTGTTCAGGTGACTGACCAGGTGAGTACCACATCTCTTCTGCCTCTGTTTTAAGGCTGTTTTGTTACATTTCAAAGAAAACCCTTTACAACACCAGTACGCAAAGAAGAGAATCACATGGCACAGTTCCTGCTTCAAAGAACAGCTACCCGAATCCCCACTTTCTCTCTCTCCTGGAAACATCTAGCAAGGCCGAATGCGTTGCACAAGATGTCATAGCATTCTGAGTTTTCCCGCTCTCAAAAATGATAGCCAGTGAAGGGTAACAAGAGCAGGAATGCTCATCATGCAATTGTGACAGGCCACATGCTTCAGGTCACCAGATTTTGGGGCGTGAGGTGTGAGGAGAGAATCATAAGAAGTGTGGGTTGTGCAAAAAGGTGTAGGCTTAGGGAAAAGTCCAGGCTCAGTGGCGGAGTCCTGGTTCATGCCCTGGTATCTCCAGGTAAGGCTCTGTCTGATGCCATGAACAGGTGCTGCCAGTCAATGTAAGCCACACTGAACTAGATGACCATTTGGTGTGGTCAGTATAGGGCAGCTTCCTATGTTCCTCAAAAGTGAAGAGATGTGCTGGAATTCAGTGTTGTGCTAAGTGGGGTGTGTTTGCGGAGAACAAGGCTCACTTATGCCATGGGACTTTCCCCCCTCTTCCCCCCAACCTCCCAAAGAAGATTTAGGGGAGTCGAGGAGGGTAAAAGGGGGGGGGAGTCCTTTCGTGTAAGTGGTCCTCGTTCCATTCACAACAGCTTAGTTGAATCCTGCCTTGTGGGCATCAGTTATTATCTGTTATTATTGGGGCTCCAAATCCTGAAATATCCTTATGGACTCTTACTTTGTGGACCTTATGAACCTTACAAACTTTGCTTTGCATTGACCCATTTTAATTTTCGACCTCAGCTGCTTCAACCTATGATTTTGCTACTCTATGTTTTTTGTTTTCAGTTGCCTTTGAAAATTGGGCAGAGGTGGCTGGAATTTCACAATTATTTTGCATTGGTATTGGGAGGAAAGGAGTCGTTGCATTGACTCCTTGTGTCTGGATTATGTCTCAGAAGTGTTTGAGTGTAATTTGGGGTGCCAGTCTTAATGTCTAAATTTCAGAACAGCCCGAGTCCTGTAGAGGCTGCTTCCTTCCCCACGTCCCATCACAATTCTTAATATAGTCCTTTCTTAATAGTGGTGGCCAACTTTGAATGACAAGGCCATGTAAAACAGCATTCTTGGCAGCTGCACCGCAGATGAGAAGTCTCATTCTCCAAAGTCTGCTGAAACCTGAGCATCTGCTGAGTGCAATATAAGGGCTTTTTAGTGTTGCTGTTTGGTAGGTTGATGTTAACCAACTGGAGAGAGCATCTGAATTTTCATGAGCCTCCACGTCAATATTTTCTACTAATTCCATGTTTTCAAATGGAAGTTGTTGCCTGCCTTCAGCCTTTGAAAGGGGTGGAAATAAATTTCGGCAAATTTAGATGCAGTTCACAGTGAGGTTCTCTTCCACATTCTTCATTATTCTAAGTGGATACTGTGCGTGGTATTGGTCTAATGAGGCTGTCATTCATTTGGAAGGTGCCTGCACTGGAAAACCTCCCTATGGCTCACGGCTTCCCATGTGCTTGCAAAGGTCCCATTCATTTCTATGGGGTATGGGCAGGAGATGGGACGCAGGTGGCGCTGTGGGTTAAAGCCTCAGTGCCTAGGACTTGCCGATCGAAAGGTCGGCGGTTCGAATCCCTGCGGCGGGGTGCGCTCCCGCTGCTCGGTCCCAGCGCCTGCCAACCTAGCAGTTCGAAAGCACCTCCGGGTGCAAGTAGATAAATAGGGACCGCTTACCAGCGGGAAGGTAAACGGCGTTTCCGTGTGCGGCTCTGGCTCGCTAGAGCAGCAATGTCATGCTGGCCACGTGACCCGGAAGTGTCTCCGGACAGCGCTGGCCCCTGGCCTCTTAAGTGAGATGGGCGCACAACCCCAGAGTCTGTCAAGACTGGCCCGTACGGGCAGGGGTACCTTTACCTTTACCTTTATGGGCAGGAGAACTTGCCAGTGGCTTTCACAGCTTCCACTCGTGCAGGAGAATGTCATGGCACACTATACCCTGAAAAAGCAGGTGGTATCCTCATTCCAGGATGCCAATATCAAGTAACTGATATTTGTAACAATGCTAATAAATGCATTCCTGACAATACAACTGGAGGTGCATTCCCAAATTATCCTGTCCGGGATAATGGAGTGATATAATGCCTGGTCCCTACCCCAGAAGTATCCCTGCCTACGTTTTCTGTACTTCCTTTCCCAATGCAGCAAATCTGTGCAAGAGAATTAAATGACTCCACTCTCTCCATGTTCAGTTTTCTCTTGTGACCTAAAAGTGGACATTTACATAAGGACAGACCGAAAGAAAATGTTGTTTCTGCAGGAAATGGTTAAACTTCAAGAAAAAAAAAGAGGAGAGAACCAAAAATGCAATTTAACACCCAATTTCAAGCTCATTATCTTTCATTGTCTATTAACTTGGCAATGGTTCAGAAGGTAGCTCATAATAGTTTAAAATGCTGACTGAACACTTCCACTGCTCAGCATTACTTCTTGAGTCAATACTATTGCATAGCTACACACGGAGGCTTCAAAGAGAGAAAAACAATCCTTAAATTTTTACCTTGACATTCGCTCTTTCTTCGAGTTCAGCTAAATAGTTTTTGCTGCCCTGCTAGGGCTTGCCCTTTTGTTGTGGCTGTGGTTCTGTGGCTTCGGTGTGCAAGAGAGACTGGGGTGTGTGTGTTAAAATGCAACATGGGCAGGACCAATGTAGATGCTTGAAAGGGGGTAGGATTTCCAAATTGCAGCTCAGGAGTAAGAGATGTGTGTTATACAAGCCCTGCTCAGTAAAATGCTTCGTTTGCTTCAAGTGTCTCCTTCGGAGAACGTACTCCTTGCTGAATTATTTATAAGTAGAGTTACCGCCACAGACATGGAGTAGTTTATCACATCACTTTGGGCAGCATGTTAATAACTCTAGCTGAATGCAAGTTTTAATTGCTCGTTGTGCAGTGGCAGTGGTGAATGGTGCTGGATAGGGCAAGGAGAATACTGTCAGAAGGGTCAACTTTAACCCCTGACTAAGAGCTTAGCTATGGGAAAGAAATGTACTCCCTTCTTGAACTCTGTTAATGCGGGATCATACTGTAGGTGTATAGATTTGTTCCTTGTGTTCTTTACCATTCCAGTGTCTTTTATCATACCTAAGGCTACCAATTGTTTGTCTCATTCTTGGTCATTTTTTTTAAAGTAACCAAGAAATGAAACTATTGTGGGACTATGAAGGTAAGTTGTCCCCTATGCAGATACTTTTGTTTATCCGTTAGCTTGTTTTACAGTGTTAATTGTAACAGGTGCACTGGAACAAGAACACAAGAGCCCTCTTCAGGCGTTACAATTAAAAGTGTGCCCCACTGCTGTTCTTACCACCCACTTCAAGTTGGAAGGCAACCTTCTGGAGTGGAGAATCTCCTATACAGTTGTACCTTGGTTCTCAAACGGAATCCGTTCCAGAAGTCCATTTGACTTCCAAAACGATCAGAAACCAAGGCACGGCTTCCGATTGGAAGCTCCTGCAGCCAGCCAGAAGTCGTGGAAGCTGTGCCAGATATTTGGCTTCCAAAAATAGTTTGCAAACCGGAACACTCACTTGCAGGTTTGCGGCATTGGGGAGCCAAAACGTTCGAGAACTGTTCAAAAACCAAGGTACAACTGTATTTGCTGAGGCTTCCTGTGCATTTCAGCATCTTAATTTTTCAAGATTCTAAAATATGCAGGAAGCCTCCAGAATATGGAATGACTCCCCCCCCCCCCCCACTGCAGAAGATGGCTGGAAATGGCAATAGGAGAGCATCTCATGTGGTTGTTCAATTTCCGACTGTCACCTCTGAAGCAGGCTAAGGTGCCTTTGCATTATGTAAACACCAACAATCACAAATGGTTGGATTTCAAGAAGTCTGACTGGAACCCTGCTTGATCAGTGTGGGTCTTTCTGTCTCTTCCTCCACTGCACGCCCCCTCCTGAGATTGGGGAGATACTCAGAGATACCATAGGATAGGGAAACTGGCAGAATTGCAAGGGAGGGCCGCCTTGCATAAGCAGAAATGATCTCCTGCTTGTGCAAAACAAGCCATATATCATCATAATTATGAGTTTTGGAGGGATTGGGATGAATGCCTAAGCCCCCTTATAATTCTTGGAATAGCCGGGCTAACTTTGTGGTGAGGCGATAGCAGAGGTGGTGGACCATTAAGGTGAACAAAGGAGGGTGCTGTGTGTGAGATGGCAAATGGGTGAGCCCTCTCCCTCAACTCATGGGTAGTTAGAAGGACAAAGGCAGAATTGAGAACAAAGATGTCAGCAAGAGGCTAGAAGTATAAAAGCGACAGGCTGGGAAGCCAGAGAGCCAGAGTGATTTGAATCCAAGGCTGCAGCTACAGCTCCCATCATCCCTGACAATTGGCCATGCTGGCTGAGGCTGCTGGGAGATGGAGTCCCCCAACATCTGGAGAGCCACAGGTTCCCAATCCCTGCCCTCTGCCCAAGGCTTTATAGCCTTATCTCGTTATCTCACCCACCCTTCCAAATTCCATTGTTCTACGCCCAGGGATGTAACTTTCCTCCTGGACAGCTGTCCCAGAGGTATCGTATATATCCTGTTTTTCTTTTTGCTTCTGTTTTTAGACAGCAGGAAGAAAGAACGCCTATTTTTAGTGTTGACTAAGGTGAACAAAGTATGAAATACTCTTGTTTGCTCTTCAAGTACTGTAGTTATATTTTATTCTGCCGATATAAAGTGGGCAGAATCATTCCAAATCTGTCTCCACTCGCCTGCTCTGACCCACTCTTACACACCCATTTCTTGACCAATCCTTTCTCATACCCATGTAATATACCCACATATTCCCCCTGCAGTCTAACATCCTTGCCCCCGCACTAATCATCTTCAAATGGCCAGATCTCTCAGGTGCTGCTCTTTGCCTTGTGTCCAGGATCATAGTTCAGTCTTCAGGGGTTGCATCTAATGAAGTCATACTTAAAGTAGACCCATTTAAATCAATAGACTCAGCTTAGCCGTGAGTAACAAAGTCCCTTGATTTCTGTGGGTCTGCTCAGCATGACTTAGTTGAATACAACCCCAGGTATTCTGCTAATTTGCTTGCCATAATTTGAATTATAAGTAAAAACTGGGGGAGGGGGGTATTTGAATCACAGTACAAAGTGCCCCTCGCTTGGCCAGGTCCCAAAACATTGCCCTGCAGTTTGAGGATATCTTGTTTCTTCTTATTCTTAAAACACACACACAAAAAAAAAAAAAAAAAAAAACAACCCACAAAAAACACTTTTACAGTGATTAGTCATTTAGAGATAAAAATGGAGCAACATTCTGGTAAACAAAACCTGAATATCAAATAAGAGTGTTTCATTCTTTTATACTCCTTGGTCATCGGGGGGGGGGGGGACTGGTGTTCTTTCTTGCTGCTGTTTTAAAACGAAACAACAGCAGCAACAGGACATATAAAATATGATTTTTTTGTTGCCTTCTCTCTGTGTGCGCGCTTTTGCTGCAAGCTTATTAATAATATAATCTAAAACAGTCAAATGCATTACTGCATTAGTTTGTCAATTATATGCAGTGCCTGTGCCAACTTATAAAGTTAGAGGCGAAAAGGGAGGCAGAATTATGCTTGCTACAAAAAGGCAATCAACTTAAGCAATAAGGCACAAAAGCGTGTAGGGTGGGTAAGCCTTAGGTGCATTGTTCGCTACAAAGTGAAGCCAAGTATTACTGGATGTTGATGTCTATCAGAACACAGAGCTCCGAGCATGTTGTGCATGATTTAGTGGCAGTAAAATCCAAAAGCAACACCCTTTCCCCTAAAAGCACACATGTTCATAACCTCTGCTCTCTAAATCCAACAAAATAGGTAAAATGATACCTTTTATTGGATTCACTTCTGTTGGCAAAAGGCTATGCAAACTTTCTCTTGTGAACATTTCAGTGTATGACTCAAAATGAGCACAATAAAAGTTAACACTTTTTACTCCTTGAGTCAGTTGCCTTTTCCGTGGCAGGGTTTTGTTGTTGTTGTTGTGTTTTTAAAATAGCATTGAATATAATTTGGGATATAGTTTCCCTAGGATACCACAAAGGCAGAGAAACAAAATGGTAATTGTAAGAGCTAAATTCACTACTGTAAGACTAAATCCTTAAGCTCCTATCTCCATGATAAGTAGCCAAAGTGTGTGTGTGTGTGTGTGTGTATACACACGTAAATATCTACGCAAGTAAATAAATAGGTACCGCTCCGGCGGGAAGGTAAACGGCGTTTCCGTGTGCTGCTCTGGTTCGCCAGAAGTGGCTTAGTCATGCTGGGAACATGACCCGGAAGCTGTCTGCGGACAAAAGCCGGCTCCCTCGGCCTATAGAGCGAGATGAGCGTGCAACCCCAGAGTCGGTCACGACTGGACCTAATAGTCAGGGGTCCCCCCCTATATATATATATCCTCCAAAGTTTTCAAGTTCACTTCAAGTGGATTAAATAAATTCAATTATTTGATCTAACACATCCGTCTTCGTTAGTCTTTCTTAACCATGGCTTTGGGTTAATCATAGCATCCTTCTTAATGTTTGCATTTCATTGCCTGCTTTTGCTGAAGGTTTCTTGGAGTTCATTACTGCATTTGCATGGACAGGTTTTCTGGGCTTGGATGAACTCATCCAAAACATCTGAAGTCCCCTAAGTATGACTTTGAGATGAATGCACCACTGACTGGGTGATATTATGTACACCACCTCTGTGCGCCACCTGTGTGCTGTTGTTTCCCAACCTCACAACATACCTTATTTCCTAGAGCCCATGCTTTATATTCTGTGCTTCAGTATGAAATGGTAGAGAAGCATCAAAGGATAAATACCTGGAAATCAGACACACGTTCAAATGATTTTTTCCTCCCTGCATCTAAGTTTTGGCATGCCCTGATACATATCTTGTACCCCTTCTTCATACATTTCTTAATGATCTTCTACCAAACGAGGCTTTTAAGTAATTGAAGTAGCAGGTTGAAGACTTTATCATTTCCCCACTTCCCATACATTTATTGATAGAAAGACTACATAATCCTTATGTGGGCCTGCAGAGGTGAGGGGATGAGAAAAGGACACATCATGCTTCCTTGAGAGCATAACAGGACAAATATCCTCTTTCTCACAGTTCTGTTGGACCAGATAGTATGTTGAGGGTGGTGCTGAAGTGGGAAATGGTAATGCCTTCAAGCTGCTTTAACCCCTAGAGAAAGAAGGTTGAAGGCCCCATCCTCAATGTGGGTTCATCTGAAATTCTTCAGAGGAAAACTTCATTCTGCAGTCAGCAGATCTGGAATATCAGACAAACATCCTTGAGAGACAGCTTGTCAATCCCTCTTGGCAGTATGCTGCTGTGGGGGAGACCTTTGGAGGCAATCTGGAACACATGCTCAGCTTATGTAGAGCAAGTGGGAGACCCACCTGGCTTCACATCTCCAATGTCTAGACAGATTGTGCATCCTGGAACTTGTCCAGGAAACCACAACGCCAGTGCACAGAAGATTGTGATAGCCGTGAAGATTCTTTGGCAGATAAACTGGTATGGCAAGCTTTACCTGGGGGATATAATGTCTGTTGCTGGTGGGATGTCTTCATCAAGTTCATTGTGTAATAGGTGAACAATAGGTGGTGGTTTCTGCTTATAATAATTAGTAGCTGCCCTGTGCATAGCATTGCTTGGGAATTCTCTAAGAAACCCCCAAATCAGTGCAGTTTTGAAAGGTTCTGTCTGCCATCTTGATTCAAAATGACATCCAGTTGTATTCAAACATAGACAGAAACCGCCAGAATAATCATGCAAAATTTGGTTTAAATCAGTGCATTAAAAACAACAACTGCAGTCCACCATCTTGTTTCAAAATAACAACCAATATTATCCAGATTTAGGGGGGGGGGAGTGCTCCTTTATCTCAGGAACCATCATGCAAAATTTGGTTACAATACCTTAAGAGAGGTCAAAGTTCATAGAGAACAGATGAGCCATTTTCTAAGACATAAAGTAGATTTATTTATTAATACCCCACCTTTCTTCCATCATGACAGTGTCCTTAGGGTTCCCAAGCAGTCTCCCATTCAGGCCCTCACCAGGCCCAGACCTGTGTCACACCCTTCTGGCCTTGGAAAAATCTGAGTCTGAAAGAGATAACAACAAAAGTGTAGCCCAGTATAGTGGCACCTGCACTTATTAAGGCACATTGCAAATAATCATAGTAAGCAGGTACTCCAGCTGTCAAAACACATGCACCCTTCACCCTTTGTGCCTTTGTTTTTTCAGTTGTAGCTTCTATCTATCTATGGGGTGATTTGTTCTATAGAGGGACAAACACCACCATAGCTTTATCTCACTTGAAGAAGAAGAAGCAATTCATAGTCTAGGAAACCCCTAGCCTAGATAAATATTTTGTGGAAGGAAACCAATGCAAGGAGGCAGAGCAGCCCAAACACATGCTCAGAGTAAGAAGTACGAGGCCAAAATCTAGAATGAGATGGATGAATCCTCAAGGGCTGGGAGCAGAGACTGAGTGTGGAAGGGGAGCAGGCTCCAAATGATGATCTACAAAATTTTCTATGAGGATTCAGATTCTTTGGGTGTGCAATCTTGGGATTGCTTTTCATCAGGTTAGTTTTAATTCCCTTGTGTGCTGCTAATTCTTGTTTTCATCCGTAAGCCACCTTAACAACCGTCCAGGGGAAAGGCAGGGTATAAATAAAAATATAATGAATAATAATATTCCAGCTCAAAGGGACCAATATGAAAAGGAAACTCTAAAGTTACGCGAAAGGTGCAGCCGGGAGCAGGGCCTCCTTACAGAGTGACAAAACCTTCAGTTATAAAAGCAAGGACATCTTACTTTCTATTACAAAACTATATTGGGAATACAAGCTTCCAGCATTCTTTAGGGAGGGAATTAAAACTGGCTGATGAGTTAGAAATGTTTGAGAAAGGGCATCTGAGCGCATAGGGAAATAGGCGAAGAGCCGAGTCTTTTGAGCCCATGGAACATGGCAGGATGGGGAGGAAGAAATAAAACAGTTTTTACAAGGGATGATCATTTAATTTTACAAAAGGGATGCTGACAGTAGATTGCAAAAGTCACTGGTGACCTCTTTCCTACTGTTTAATTCAGCCGATCTGTGGCAAGCATGCTCCCCCCCCCCGCCCCCGCCCCAAAGAAGGATGGCTTTGTTGCCAGACTCTTCCTCCCAAATGGGAGTACTAAGTTGTGCAACGGAATAGGCAGAGGGTGAAAGTACGACCTCTCCGCATACAATGAAAATTTCACCATGGGTCATATTTGTGCTGTAATATATCACAAAGAGCAGGTGATGATATTAAAGCAATCTCCCACTTCCCACCATTTCCCTTGCATCTTAGCACTTGAATTTTCACTGTCCTGTCGGTGAGTGGTTACTGCTTCCTAATGCTTATACAAACTGCCTGGCTTTGTTGCCCAGGTTAAATAGTCTTTCAGTAGCCTTCTCACTTGTCAGTCACAACCTGCCAGTGGGATGTGCATCAGTTTTAAAAATAAAATAAAAACTGCATTTAAGTCGCCTTTCGGTTACAGTGGTACCTTGGGTTAAGTACTTAATTCGTTCTGGAGGTCCGTTCTAAACCTGAAATTGTTCTTGAAGCACCATTTTAGCTAATGGGGCCTCCTGCTGCTGCCGTGCTGCTGGAGCCTGATTTCTGTTCTTATCCTGAAGCAGAGTTCTTAACCTGAAGCACTATTTCTGGGTTAGCGGAGTGTGTAACCTGAAGCGTATGTAACCCGAGGTACCACTGTATATTCCTAGGACCCCCATGGGGCAGTGGTTTTACCCAGAAGCAGGAGGTGTGGTAGTGTGTGAGAACACATGTGGGTATGATTTGGAGGAGCGTAAAGTAAATCCCTCCTGCATGTAAATATAGCAAAGGAAACAGCAGGATA
>NC_139678.1:100316893-100426893 GCF_964106915.1 Podarcis gaigeae | reverse complement strand
CTCCACTGGACACCTTCCACTGATAATGGCACTATCTAATAGGTAAGTGTGACAATTGCACAGCCATATTTCATTCAGCACTTGCAATTATGCTGCTGCTGCTGCTGTATTGGTGCCAGCCTCAAAACTTCGGAGCTCATAGGCATCCTTGCACCTCTCCTTTCTAAGGCCAATGCTTCTTTTGCAGATTTTAAAAATAAAGCACATCGAAGTGCAAGTAGATAAATAGGTACCGCTCCAGCGGGAAGGTAAACGGCGTTTCCGTATACTGTTCTGGTTCAGCAGAAGCGGCTTAGTCATGCTGGTCACATGACCCAGAAGCTGTACGCTGGCTCCCTCAGCCAGTAAAGCGCAACCCTAGAGTCGTCCGTAACTGGACCTAATGGTCAGGGGTCCTTTTACCTACCGTATTTTCCGCTCTATAAGACACACTTTCCCCCTCCTAAAAAGGAAGGAGAAATGTGTGTGCATCTTATGGAGCGAATGCAGGCGGGAGGCTCTGCTCAGCGCTCCGTTTAAAGAGCCGCGTGGAGCATGTGTGCGACTCTTGTGGGCTTTTTCCCGAGGAGGGAGAAGGGCACATGCTCCTTGCGCTCTTTAAAGGGAACGTGGCTCTTGGGGGAGCCTTAGCCACGTGCAGCCTCTCCTGGGCAGCGGGATGAAGGCTCCCCTTGCCCGGGAGAGGCTGTGTGCGGCTAAGCCAGAAGCCATGACAGCCAGCGGGAATGCAGCGCTGTGAGGGGAGCTACGCAGCGAACCCACTGACTGTCCTGGCTTCTGGGATTCAGAATTTTTTTTTCTTGTTTTCCTCTTTCAAAAACTAGGTGCGTTTTATGGTCAGATGTGTCTTATAGAGCAAAAAATACAGTAGTTTAGATGCTAGTTCCTGCTTCACATATCCTATCCTCTTGTCATGGTGCCATTTCCCCTGCTGCATGGGGGGACCAGCCCTAATTTGTAAGGAAAGCGAGGAGAGGGTCACTTTCCCGACAACCAAATGCTGAGCTCAGGGGTGGAGAGAGAGAAACACTGTATTTTTACAAGAACAGTGCAAAAAGAAAAAGAAAAAAAAGGCACCTGGATCTTGCACGACAATGGAATAACCAACTGCAATTAGTGTACTGGATGAATTCCCTGAAAGGTCTTTGGGACACAATTTCTCTAGCCATGCTTTAGAACGTCACAAAGAAAATTAAGTTGAAAGAGCTCCAAAAAACAAGGATTTCCAAGCTGAACTATTTCCTACATTGGTTTTCTTCCCCTTTCTCTCCTGCGTTTTTTAAAAATGAAATAAACCTGCTTTTTATATTGATTGTTTTATTATTGTGATTCATATTTGCATTTTATTGATTTTAATGTGTAAGCCGCCCACAGGACATAGTTAATTGGGCGATATATAAATGCCAAAATAAATAAATAAGCAAAGAGGCAACATTGTAGTTAGTTTCGCTTTTGCTCATTTTGTTTCTCATGTAGTAGATCAGTCAGTGCTGTAATAATGGGGATGCAAACTCCCCAGGAATATTGAAACCAAATGTTTCTCATTAACATCATTCCTTGGATATTTATTTCTATGGATTTCAACTCCCCCCACCCCCCGCATCAGAAAAAAAGTTTGTCCCATTGTGCAATCTTTCAGTTTTTAGACACTTAACATGTTTCTTTAAATGTTGCAGTTTTGAACCGCACCTTAATTTAAAACAGAATGAAACAGAAAGGGAATACATTATTGCAAAACAAGAGCTAGTAAACAGCAAGCCTGTGATAGATGGAATTCGTTTTACTAAAATATTTTAAATGCTTTAACATGGTAATCCGGACATTATCTTGAAATGAAATTTTTTGCCTCTTTGAGTTATGAACCTTTGCAAATAAGGTTTTATAATAGGAAAACTGTCAGCGCTTTAATTATAGGGTAATAAATAGCAATTCTGTATTAACTTCTGATATTTTCTTCCACTCTTTGAGCATGTGCCCAGCTATTGTTGGAAACTGATAATCACATACTGTACAACATCTTGCATTTCCAGCACACCCTTTATGGAAGCAGCTCGTTGCATCCTTCGTGGAAAGAAAATTGAGGGATCTTCTTCAGAAAAAGGCATGTCGGTAGCTGTACAAACCAGCTTTGCATTTTAATGTCAAAATCATCGTCAGACCCCAAGTTCTGACTCTTGCCAAGGGAGACATTCCCTAGGCAAGGAGGATGCCAAGTCCAAAATCTTTGCTCCAGCTTAAAAAGCCAGCCTAACTTAACATTTGGTTAAGTTGGAAGAGATGGAGTCATAACATTGCAACTCAAGGAGGCATAAATGTTATCCAAAAGCATTTCTAAGGAGGAGGAGGGAGTGGAATTTTAACAAGGAGCATTAAACCCTGGAAGAGCCCCTTTTATTGCTGAAGAGCTGCTTGGGCTGTGAGGAATGAGAGGCTGGGCCAGCCAAAAGGATGTGAGTGGGGGGCGGAGAAGGAAATCAAGGTTAAACGAGGCCAGGATGGTTTTACAGGGTTATAATGAAAGCGAGAACAATGAGGCAGAGGTTCAGAGAACCAGTTGTGGTGGCTAAGCATTACATCAGGGAGGGCAGACTCAGGCAGAAAGCCTAAAGAGTGTTTACTAGCAAGCAAGCCCCGTTGAACACAGCAGGGCTTCCGCAGAAACATAACCAGACTGAAGGATCTTTGAATGTGACCAGGAAGAGCTGCAATGATTTTGAAGAAAGGAGGAGAAAGTCTACCAGAGGAACGAAAACCCTGACCTCTTATGGCATTCAAAATTAAAGCAGCCTTAAATAAAATAAATCTATCTGTAAGTGTAATACATTTTGATTCCGCTTTTCCTGCAAAGAACTCTGGACATCACACATCTTCTCTTCCATCTATCCTTAGAGCAGCAGCTTTATGAAGTAGGTTTGGCTGAGATGGTGGCTGTGGATTTGAGGCCAAAATATCTGGAGACTACCAATTTGGCAAAGGCTGTTCTACCCACTGCTGCATTTCTCCGAATAGATTGACATGTGTTTGCTCTTTTGTTCATTTGTTTGCTCTGTGCAATTGTCGTTATCTGCTAGGTTCACAGTCTGGGTGGAAATGTATGAGGGGTTTCAGAAGAGAGTTCTTGCCCCATAGCACTGCCCTTGCTTTTTCTGCATTCTTTCCTCCTCTGATACACATTTTCGTTTCACACTTTACCAGGCTGATAAGTCAGGCACAAAGCAAACCACTTTGCAAGAGCTCAGCTTCTCATCCCACCAATTGAAATAAGCAAGAGAAGAGTTGCAGAGAAGCAGCAACCAAGGTCAGTTCAGAAGGCAGCGTTCAGAAGGGTGTGGGCAGAATAGTAGTCTGTTTAGCATGAAAATGTCATGATGAAACATCTTCCTGAGTTGTGCCGAGGCACTTGAAAGATGGAAGAGAAATGTCTTAAGTAAAGAACATGTTAAAAGTGGCTGCTCATAACACCTGGGTAGATATTTCCAAATGAAGGTACATTTTGACATTCCAGGCTTTCAGTATGGATTGGGCAGTGATAAATGAGGAATCTAGGTGGAACAACGATACACCCTTACCTTTCCGAAACAGTACATAAGAGTCCACCAATGCATTCTATTCTCAGTGAAGTTTGATCAGTGTTTTCTTCTTTAATGCAGTTGGGTCTGTTGGTGAACAAAGCCAGCAATTGGCTTCTCCATAGGAAGGAAATGGAAAGAGGCCTCTGTGCCTTCAATAGGAGTGGAGTATTTACCCCCTGCAAATATTACCAGGCAGCTCTACAGAGACATGGCTTCATTCAGTGGTGGCTACAAGCCCAATATCCCCATGTGAGGGTTTTGTGGTGTGTTTCTTTTAACTTCGTGGGGTAGCTGGCACTGCACGATGGGAAAGAAGAACGAGTGTTGAAAACTGCGCAGGTTCCAACCTCTTTCGGTTCTTTCTCCATCATCCCTTTTGTGGGTTGTTACATTTTTATTTCATTCTTCCTCCAAGAAATCTGAGCAACGTAGATTGATTTGATTACTTGCTTACATTTATGCCTCACCTTTCTTCTGCCCTGGGCCCAAAGACATTGCTCCCCCATCTAGCTTCAGCCAAGTGGTGCCCCCCATGCTGTCAGATGGGGCCAGGCCTACTGTGTTTCTCTGCTTGCACATGCACTAGTTTCAAAAATTGGCCTGGTCCAGCAAGGTAAGTGAAGTGGTTTTACAGGCTCTGCAATGGTTTCATTGTGGTTGCTTATGTATTTATTACATACGATTGTGTCTTTGCTTGTATTCATTTACACCCCACCTTTCAGCCCATGGTGGCTCACAAGCACCATAAAAAGCAATATGCAGTTGACAAAAACAATGACGAAAAACTGAATTAAAAGGATTTTAAAGGATATTTTTTTTGGTAAGGTTGCAAAAGAAGATGAAATATGGAGTTGCTGCTCTGTTAAAACAGTCTGCAATCTTTGCTTAGGGTGGCCACTTGCAGAGAGAGAGAGAGAGAGAGAGAGAGAGAGAGAGAGATGACAAAAGAGGATCAGAATTGCATAAAAATGGACAGACACTGTTTCATATGTACAGTGTAGGTCAACATTTAGTACCTATGACCATCATTTGAAAAAGAAATTCAGTACTTCTTACCATAGCATGTATGTACCGCTCAGTCTGCCGTCCAGTCTTCAGTGCTATCTCTCGCCCTATCTTGTTCTGGTCCTTTACCTTTAAGCCGGACTTGAACTGGACAGCCTTTCAAATAGAGGACTGTTAAAGAGATGAGATATAACTACACCATTCTAGCTACAAGCAAAAGTGGCACTTGAAAGCAAAGCTTTCCAATCGAACAGAAAGAGCAAGGGGTGTGGGGAAGGAAGAGAAAGGGAAGAGGATGCACCTATGAGCAGCCAGGATACTTACACGTTTGGGTTTCTGGCTCAAGCCAGTTTAGCCCTTGCCTGGCCCAGGAGAGAGGGGGCACGCGAAGGTTGGGAAGGTGACGGGGGCAGAGTCCCTGCTTCGTGTAAGGCTGGTTGTTGCTAACAAAAGCCAGAGAGAGAGCAGCAGCAGCCTCTTCTGTGTGTGTGTGTGTGTGTGCAGAGCAGAGCTCTTGGGGGAGGCTGGGCTAGCTAGCGTGTGCTCGTGTGTTGTTGCTCGCAGCTATGTTCTCTGGCTTTCACATCCACTTGGCTTTTTACACTGGAAGGATCCCCAGCACTCTGATATTAGGCCAGGAAAATAGAAGGCGCAATAAAAAAAATAAAATAGAGGGTTTTCGGGGGTTTTTAAGAGAAGGGAAGGAAGGAGGGGGCTTTTAATGAATTGGCTTGAGTTCAAGCACTTAATTTTCAGCTTAAAATGCTTGAGGATGGGTAATGATTTGAGGGAGGGTGGGATGTTTGTTTAAGGTGGGCCTTTTTGCTAGTCTCCCTCCCTCCCCCGTCTCGTGAGCACATTGCAAATGGGCCTCCTACACACCAAAGTGTGCAGCTGTGCTTCAGATTCCCCCAGTATCCAGCTACCCTCTAACGCTATCATAATGCATATTGCATTTGCAGGATCCAAAGGAACATGGAAGGGATTTCTCTCTCTCTCTTTACTCTGCATTGTTTCCTCTCCTTTTGCATTGCTTATCAGACAGCACATGGCACATGTTCACCATTAGTCTCTGTAATGGACAAATACATCCTCTCCCCTCCCCCCCCCAAAAAGGGTGGATAATTTTTTTCCCTTTCCCTTTGTAACAACTGGCAAGTTTATCTCTCTGCCCTTCTTTCACAAGGCCTAAACTTGCTTCCGTAAGAAAGCTCAAGTCTAGGCTGCCTTCAAGACAAGCTGCCAGACTCTTCTGCTAGGACTCAGCTAGATTGGTAAAGAAAAGGCGTCTCATATGTGTTGTATATGCAATATAGCAATGTGACACCAGATGGCGCTGTGAAGTCCTGTCTTTCCCTACCAGATTTCCCTGTATGGGTTTGCAACGTGTTTAACTGAATTGCTTCTTTGACGTGTCTAGATCCAGCCCTAGTGTCAGCCCAAGAAGTAAAAGTGAGAATACCTCTGAGCATATGTAGAATGTCTTCAGTTCGCTATGAACGTGGAAGCAGTAGCTGCTTTTGCAAATCTCAGTGTTGGAGCACCCAGGTCAGGACAGAATGGGATAACTTTTCCTAAATCTGATCACTTCTGGTATTTGAGATTAAGCCTTTAGGGTTGCGAACTGCTTTGGCCTGATCCTCTGCCTTGGAAGATTGTTCTGCAGAAATAAGAAGGGGTATATTATTATTAGTAGTAGTACTAATATTATTATTTTACAAAGTATGAAGACAAAGTGACCTAATAATATCTTCAATCTATCTGTTTAGAGGCAAAGGAGCCTTCCCCTCCTCGTCATCAGGTGACCTTCCACACCAGTAGTCACTTGTCTCTTACACCCTTCTATTTGGGCACTTTCGGGTTTATTGCTATTCATTCTGGAGATTAGATGATGTTGGCTATTTAATGAACATTCATGCTTGCAGGGAGACTAGATGATGCATCAAAGCAAACATTGTCCCACACTTTCCAGTGTATTTTATCTGTCACTTCACCTATCACAAAAAGTCTAGTCTTTTAGCAAAGGGGGTTTGTTGCAGAAGAACTCCCAGTCAGCTTTAACTTCGCAACTTAGATTTGCCTGTATGTGACTGAATCCCACCCCCAAAACAGCCACCGTTTGGAAGTTTCTTTTGTCCCCTCCTAACGTGTGAGATGGCTTGCTCCGCATGTGTTCCCGCCACAAGTAGTATGGTGTAGTCCTGGGCTCCTTTTCCAGTGGGAGCCTTGTGGGTGGGGGTCTGTGTATGTCTCTCTTTCCCATCCTTTGCATTTTGGTTGCAGAGAGCAGAACTTCTCATAGAAAACCCCGGCCTTAGCCAAGACAACACCCTCCACATTAAATCAGCACAAAATTCCTCTGGGCTTTCGCAGAGTTCAGCCTGCAACTCTGACGAGGTATCTAGAGGCACATTAAAACAAATCCGGTCAAGTAAAGGGGCAGGCAAGTGATCCATGCAAAGGGCCTGACCTTTGTGGAGCTTCAAATAGAAAAGGCCTGTCTGTAAACAGTGGTAATTAGCCCTTTCAAAATTCTAACGACGATTAAAATGTAGGGATCGTTATTTTGTCAACAAACTTAGGAGGGCAGTGAGAAAACTTCAATGCCTGCCTTTGCTTGCTGGCTCTTAAAAGCAGAGGCACCCAATGAACTGAGGACGGGAACACAAGCAGAGGCCTTCCTAAAACCTCGGTGTCTCATCCGTAGAACAAGAGCCAGCCTGAGCTGTATCTGATATTAAGCAAGGACAGGTTGACTCTCCTTCTCACAACAAGGAATCGGCACTGGGAAGCGTCTTTTAACTCTGTAATAACAGGTTTCATAGTAAATGAATGTTGATGGTCAACTAGCCAATTATGGTTTAACTATCCCTTGTTTACAGCAAGGTGTAAAACATGCCTTTAGAGTACAAAGGATCAGACTGCCTAAGCTACAATTTGTCCTTCATCCCATTATGCTCCCCTTAAGCAAGGCTGGCTCCCTCTCCACCTCCCTCCCTCCTTCTTTCTGTCTCTCTCTCTCACACACACATAGGTATGAGCACTGAGGAACATACCTCGCCTCTGTTAATTTGCTTTTGCTTTATTTCAAATGCATATTCTTGTTTACTTTTCAAAATTTACATAAATGTCAGCATTGTATAATTTCTATGTTAACAAAGCAGTGAGCAAAATCCCTTGTATGTTTATAAAATATTATTGTTTAATTCATGTAGTTTAGGAATTCCAAATGTTGAGAATAGGAAGGAGGCCAAATACCATCTGTTTATAGCTATGCTGCATCATCATATGTGCACTTAAAAAAAAAAAAAGCGGGAAAGAGCTTTCTTGGTCAATCCACTGTATTTTTTACTCAGAATTCGGGGGCTCTATTGAATCACTCTTAGATCTTTGCCAACATTCCTTGATAAGGTTTAAATTCTGACCAGTTAAGCAAAAAGAAATGTATTCACTTCAGAATATGTGTTAATTACAGATCCATGCTAGTTTTGCACAACTCTCTCTCTCTCTCTCTCTCTCTCTCTCTCTCTCTCACACACACACACACACACACACTCATTTTGTTTCAATATTCATTTGTTTTTCTGATAGGACAAGATTTGCATGTCTCTGATTTTCACATGATCATGAGAACTTCAATAATTATGTGATCATGTCTTGGTTGTGTGACACAGGCCTATTTTGGACTACATTAGCAGCAGCATCTCTGTATTAATTTCATTCCCCCAGGAGTACTGGTTGGCAAACATTATTCCCATGCATTTTCCTATGCAAACAGCTTATAGGGCTAAATCTGCTTAGCTTCGGCAGTAAGGCTGCACCATGATGTAGAATAAAACTTTTCAAGCAGAAATGCCCCCTCTCTTGATTGCCACCTCAATCAGTCCTGTGGAACCGGGGGGGGGGGACAGCGGAGGGGGGGACGACGACACTACTTTCACTTTTCAAATTCATTTATTTGAGATGAGGGAGCTCATACCTCCATGGGTATGATTCTCAGAAAAATATGCATGTCAACCTTTTGGAAAGATCATCTTCATCAGGCAGCTTGTATTGAGCATCAATAATTGCTAGTAATTTTTGTACTAGATTTCCATACATCTCAAAAGTGGTCTGGGAATAACCCAGAATGGTAGCACTAGAGGCTAACATTGTGTTGGCATGAATGCTGGGTTTGCAAACCCTGGGAAGTCTTTGACATACCTGCGGCCTGGATGCCACGTGTCCCACATCCAATATCAATGCAGTCCCCAGAGTTCCAAGACAAAATTTTCTGTTTGTGTTCAGGAGCTTTCATAACTGATACAACAAGTTGCAAGAAGCATCAGCAGTCATCACACAGTCTGGTAGACAGCAGGTTTGTGAAGCTTGGTTGTTGAGGAAGGGGCCATTTAAATCCAACAGTATTGTTGATTGTATGTACTGGCATCACATAAAAATGTGATACCCTGGTTTTCCATGATATAATGAATCACACATCCTCTATTCAGTTGCCATATTTGGCCATGACAAGACTAATCTGCAGTTGCTCTCAGAATATTTCCTTTTCTGTTTGTTCAAGGTGGCCCAACTCATTTTGTCTGTTGTTGTTACTCTAGGTGTTAGAGTCTAACATATGAAAAATGCAGATGCAGCTATAAAGCAATAGTTGGTGGTGGAGTAGGGCTGTCCACCTGTCAATCACCTGATGCCACAATGATGTCAGCTGATGGGGCTTGCAAAGAACCTTGTGTGGTGCTTTAAAACACCCACAGTCAGCTTATTGGGACTCTTTGCAAGGAGCAAGAATTGTGCCTTCAAGAATTGGCTGGCTGCTCTTCCCACCAATCAGACTCTACTTTCTGCTGGAATCAGCCATACTATGGATTTCCCCTCTACAATTCCCCTTCAAAGTCCCCTTTATAAGACCTATAAAGCCCTATGCAGCTTAGGTCCAAGCTATCTGAAAGACTGTATTCCCTCATAAGAACCTGCCTGGGTTTTGATATCTTCAGATGAGGTCATTCTCTCAGTCCTGCCACCCTCATAGGCACGCTTGGTGGGGACCTGGGAAAGGGCCTTCTTGGTGGCTGCTCCCAGACTCTGGAACTTCCTCCTTGAAGAAACTCAACTGGCTCCTTCCTTGTTGTCCTTCCACCAGCAGGTGAAGACCACCTTGTTCCAACAGGCTTTGGGGAACTGATTGCTTTTAATCAGGGGCTGGTGCCATGCTGTTTTTTGTTGTGATTGTATGTTTTAAAATACAGTGGTACTTCGGGTTACAGACGCTTCAGGTTACAGACGCTTCAGGTTATAGACTCTGCTAACCCAGAAATAGTACCTCGAGTTAAGAACTTTGCTTCAGGATGAGAACAGAAATCACACGGTGGCAGCGGGAGGCCCCATTAGCTAAAGTGGCACCTCAGGTTAAGAACAGTTTCAGGTTAAGAACGGACCTCCAGAATGAATTAAGTTCTTAACCCAAGGTACCACTGTAGATCTTAGAATCACAGAACTGTAGAATTAGAAGGGACCCTGAGGATCATCTAGGCCAACCCCTGCAATGCAGGAATAGGCAGCTATTATTATTATTATTATTATTATTATTATTATTATTTGTACACCACCCTTCATCTGGAAATCTCAGGATACCATCATCTCAGATAGATAAGAACACAAAATATATGTATATAGTTGCAATTCTATTATTTGTTTTTTAATTATTTTTCCCCTGTGTTTTTAGTAATTCTTGTTTTTATCTATAAACTGTATTGAGTCACGTCAGGGGAAAAGGCGAGGTATAAATAAATATATAATAATAGTAATATAAGAGGACCCCAGCTGGCTTGCTGTCACCACCAATCAACTGACTGATGAAGAGAGCAAGCTTCCCTTGCTTGCCCACCTGCCTATCATCTGATGTCATGTATGATGTCAGGAATGGGACATGTGGGCATGGTTTTGGTGAACAGGCTTTGTGGGCCAAATTGGGTCATGCAGCAGGACTAATTGGGCCTGGAGGCTGGCAGTTCCCACCCCTGCCCTGGTCTAAAATTACCTTGTTGCATCATTGCTTGCCTTGTGACAGAGGGATGAGCCTCTCTTCCATGGTCCCACAATGTGGTGACTACTGGTTCACTAGAAGAGTAAAAAGGCAGATATTGCAATATCATTCACACGATACCTTTAAACATTTCCATCGAATTGGTGGATTTCATCCAGTCATCAGATAAAACAATTAACTTATTTACTCTAGAGTAGTCCTGCTGTTTGTTGGAGTGCCTGTTCCATCGGTTCCCCGCCCCATCCCAAGAATGTTACAAAAACGCTGATTTTCAAAAGGTTGCCAGATGTCTTAAGAAACCACGTTGGGGGAAAATAGCAGGGGCTCCTGAAAACGCTGCTACGTTAAAACTGCACGCTGTGTCCATGCCGAATACAAGGTGTGCTTGCTTAACTGAGGGATATGTCCTTTGTTGTTAAGTCACTAAGAAGATTTGCCTTCCAAGCCCATGTTAATTAGTTAGCTTGTCAAGTCCTGTAGACGTCTTTCCACCTTTAAAAGCAGGAGATTCCCTGAGAAATGGGCTTAAAACATCCTAGCAAGGCCTGGAACGCTGAATGCCCAGATTAGTGGCAGGCTTTGTTGTGCTTGCATCGGGGCAACCCAGCTGCAGTTTATCCTACTATTGCTAATGACGCTTGGAGTGATAGAGGTGGCTTGTGGAGCTTGCATATGGGGTCCCTTCCCTAAGGAGGCGGAATAATAGCTGCTACTCAGGTGGTATATGGGAGGATAAGAGCAGATCTGCAGTTGTGTTTCTGCCTGGTGCATGGTGACTCCGAGCGGCACAATATCAAGGTATACAGCCTGAAACATATCTTCCTCTACCGCAGAGGGACCGATGTACAGGTGGAAAACCATGGCAGTAAGCTGGTTGTATCCCAACCCTGTCAGAATGTACATCTGCGAATTAAATAATTTTGTTGCAAAGCGTTTGCCGTATTATGCAGTTGCTCAACTCCAAGCATTGCTCACTGTGTTGAAATTTCTTTTAACTTTTGCCCTTAAAGCTCCCTTGTGTCTGCTGCAATGTTCAGTGTTACAGCAACTCATATTATTTAGCTGTGCCCAGTTAGAGGGCTATTGCCTCTTTAGTTGTGAAGCAAGGAACTAAAGCTCAGACCCTTTGAAAAAACAGAAGAACCCTCCTCTTCCCCTGTTGCACACTCTGCTACTTACATTGTTATCTCCAAGCAATTGGTGACAGTAAAATGCACCTAAACCTCCCTTCCTACGAACAGCATTAATAGGTTATGAGGAACACAGGAAAGCAAGGAAGGCATATCGAGGGTGGGGAAAATGAGGAGGAAAGATGCTGACTAACAAATTCGTCTTGTTTTGCAGTGGTGAAATGTGTCATTTCAAATAGAAACGGGTATAATTCCAAGTCTGTAAAAGTAGAAATGCCATTAGGAGTGCGATGCAGTGCCCTTATGAATGACTAGCCAGGGAGAACTAGATTTCATGGCCTTGGGTGTTTTAAAAAGATAGCTCTGATCAAATGAGAAAACCAATCTGGAATCCGAGCCTTCAAGGGAGTAGCCATATAACTATTTCAGCCCGTAAGAGTGAAAGCGGAATCCTAGACCACGCGAACATCAGCACATGCCAGTCTGGTTGTGGCTTTGAATTGCCAGGCGTTTAAAACTAGCCTGGATGTGCCACTTGGCAGGCCGCTACTGAACAGCATTAATGATGATGTGCCAAAAGCCAAAAACAGGCTCGGCCCATCCTGTGGAGTCACAGACATAAAATACGCTGAGCTGAAGCAGCCTGAAGTAGCCATGGGCTACCCTTTGTTTCTTAGGAACTCTGGTTTATTCCCTCAGTGTGTGTGTGTGTGTGTGTGTGTGTGTTTGTTTGTTTGTAAGTTTCCGCCGAGACTTTCTATAGTCTAACTCTGCCTATCCTTTGCTGGATGCATATGGTGCAGATGAAGAAAAAGGGTGGGATTGGAGGAGGAGAAGGGAGGAAAACAAACTACACCCCCCCCCACCGGGTCTAGCAGGCCTGGACCATTCCTGGCCTGTCCTTGTAAGATGACCCAGTTTCTCTAGTCTTCCATCCTGTATAAACTGAGAGCTAATGTCTCCCACTCCAATACATGAGTGGGTAGTTTTGCAGGGAGTTGACTCCCAGCAGTATTTAAGACCTCAACAGCCCCAATCTCAACATCTAAAAGGGGAGAACAGCACCTTCCCAGCCTAGGTGCAACTTTTATGAGTGGCTGGTCAGAGCTACCTGTCAATCAGAACCTACTTGGCTCAAGAGCACCGAAGAAATGGAATGTAGCCAAAATTCAGTTATTCTTCCTGATCATCCAGAATGCTCTGTGCCTTGTGAGGAAGGCCTAGCTAGTTTTCTGAAATGTACGGTAATCTTCACTTTCTTAAAGTCCCGAAAAAGCCCTTTCCCTTTTTCTTGCCTCTTATCCTTCATAAACCTTCAAAAATTGGCTGTCAGGGTTCTCTGTGTGCGTTTGTGCCAGACTCAAAGGGATATTTTCCCTTCACATGCCTAGACCATTTGGCTTCACAGTGCTTGTGTTTATCAGTGGGATTTGGCAGACAAAAGTAAGCTCTGGTGAGAAATGGATTAAAACAGGATGATCCGTCTGCCTCATAAATAGTCACCTTGCACCTTCAGGTCTCACTTCCACCCAAGGGAACCCCAGGGAGTGTGCTGGTAGTCTACCTGAAGACCCCCTTGCACAGCTAGACTACCCAGAGTGGCAGTCATGGAAGGGGAGAAGAGAAAAACCCTTTTCCATTACAGCATGTATTGAAATGTGTGTGGAGAGCTACAACCACCATGGTGCCAGTGATCCTGAGCCATGTACATGGTTTAAGCACAGAGATGGGAAACTGGAAGTCTTTCTGATGTTGTTTAGGCTATAATGCCCATCTTTCCTGGCCACTGGACATGCTGGCTGGAGCAGAGGGGAGTTTGGAGTCCCTTGCCATCTGGACGGCCACATAGTACTCACCCCTGGTTTAAACCTTTGTCAGAGCTTTCCCACCCAATGTGCTCCACGTGGAAGGTTCCAGCTTGTGAAGAATATAGGAAAGAGAGCACATCATACGATTGCCTTCTCAACACAATTCAAGACCATCACATCTATATCTCCAGCCTTGCTCTTATGAGGTCAGGATGGCATGCATGGGGTCATCTGTGTAATCTTCATTTAAAAAATACAGTGGGTTTGGTGTCATGACCCCAGACACAGACCCTCACATTATCCCAAGGAAGATGCAGATGAGGAGGTAATTTGGGCTTCAGCACTCAGGAGAAGATCCTCAACACCACCTCCTGGGCCCTCCTGACCTGAGGGTGTAGGCCTCTCACTCTCCTCAGACTTAAGAGAATGAGCCCCCAGTAGCATCCCTATCATTTCCAAAGCATCAAATTCAGCACCTGCAGAATCAGACAGGTCAGCACATAGCTCCTTGACTACTGTATAGCCCTTGTCAGCCTGTATACAGCTTCTGATGGTCCCTGCTCTTTGTTAAGACACCTTCCACAGCTTAGGCAGCAGGGCCAGTGGGAGCTGGCCGGGGTACTGACTTGCTAGAAAGACTTGCCTTGACCTGAAAAGACAGGGCTTGACCTGCTTCTTCCAAGACCCGGCCCCTGTAGAACAGGGTAGTAGGTTAGGCTGACTGCCAGGCTTGCCCAGTGTTGTTCAAGGGTGATGGTAGGGTTTTAACATAGTTCTCCCCAGCCCATGTTCAACACTGCCATACTGGGTCTCCGATCTTGACCTATAAATGACTTGGGCTTAGCTAGGAATCCATATTCCATTGAAATTTCCAAGATAAACTGAGAATGCCCTCTTGACTATTCCATCTGTGTGTCAGGTCTGGTGATGAAGGCAAGGCACACATGGAGGCATTCTCAGTGACAGCTTCGCAGTTATAAAATTCCTTCCTCTTGGAGGCTCGCCAATGTCCATGCCCGAGCATTTTTCCAGAAGTGCTGAGAGCTATTTTTCTGTGATTAAAGAGGGAAATCTGCAGAGTAACTCTGCGAACTGGGTGGTCTTCCTACCAGTTTTTTAGACATCTGATTTTAGATGTAGTTTTGTAAATAGGCATTTATTCTTAAAATACGTTGGAAGTGGGGAGGCAGAGAAACCTAAATAAGCACTGGCTTAAGCAAGAGATCCACCACCTGGGGCAGTTAAATGATTTGGATGGTAAATGCATTGGAAGCAAAAAGGGGCTAGGCTGTGATAGATGTCACCCAGGTGTGTGACTGGCAATTTGCGTGATGTAAGGGGATTTCCTGTGTGAACTAAGGCAGAAGGTTGGCATGCAGGCAGGCGGTCAAAGTGTTTAGGAGCTTGACTGAAGCTAAAAATGGACATTGCATGGAAGAGAGAGATTGAGAGATGTGCTTTGGATTACGGTGTGCTTGTATGACCTGGGAGGGGGAAAGCTTCTGTCTTGGGGTCTGTGCTGATTGTTGCTTGCCATCTAGAGTTCTATAAAGTACCTTATAATGTGCCCTGAAAAGGAGACATGTAAACCAGGCCTGTGCATAATGAAAAGAAATTCTACGGATTTCTATGGGGCGTACTGAAAGAAGGGGTGCATGGTAACTTCCCACCTCTCTCAAGAGTTGAATTACACATGACTCTTTGATGGGTGGATCCCCCCCCCCGAACCTTATTTTAAGACCTTAAGAAGCTGTGGTAAGTGGCAACCTGAATTGAAAATTTGTGAAGAAGGAAAAATGCTGCTTACCTTTCGCTCTGCAGGCTGTTTGTCTTATCAAAATCACTGAGACCAGACTATTTTTGTCCTGTGGGGGAGATGATGTGGATATAGGTACAATTTGCAGAGGAGGAGCAACTCTTCTCCTGTGTGTTGCTTTTCCCCTGCACCCCTTTCCCAAGCTGGGGTTCCTTCTCTATCCTGTGCTTTAGATCTAGATGCCGATGCCAATTTCTAACGTCAACAAATCCTGGAGTTGAGCTGTTAGAGACATCAAGGAAGAAATTATTTTTCATAATCGTTTGCTACTGTCTTCATGCTCCTAACTAAAGGAACTCCTAATAGTTTTTCCTAAAACACTTTTGATTTTTAAAACTTGACATGGGGTGGAAGACTCTTGGCCTCCCCTGCTGTAATTGTACCTTTCAAGGTGACAGTATCAAACACATCTGTCACATCACATACACTGATAAACATTATGCATATGCTTTAAAAACATAATGCATGGAAAAGCGTTATGGTTTTCGATTTCTAACACTTTTTTAAAAAATAATGTTAGTTGCAGAAACAGCTAAAATAAATTCATGAATGGATGAACATAAGTGTCAGTGGTGAGCCAACTATAGATTCTCACTCACCCCTTTTTGGTCAGACTTCCTCAGAGAAAAAAGCTTTCTGTTTCTAGCAGAACCTGACTCTGTATATTTCTTATTGGCTGGCACTTGTGACAATCATGAAACCGCCTCTCACCATGACTGGGCAGTGTGCTGATTGGTTGATCCTTGTGGCAATCACAAAACCACCTTCTGTCCCCACCTTGTCCTGGAGCAAATTAAAAACGAAAGCACCTTTTTCTTTTATAAAATTTGCTGAAGAAACATTTAAGTAGATAAAAGTGTCAGACACCTGACTATAAAAAAATAATAATAAAAGCCCAAAGCTTGCCCAGGGAATGAGAGGAAATATAAATGAAATGAGCACTTATCCAAAGCCAGGTTTGTAAGAAGTAAAAGCTAAGGGAAGCAGAGTACAACCCTGCTGCAGAAAAACTGCAAGGCGTCTATAAGTGAATACAGTAGATCTCATCACACTTGAAGTTACATCTTAGTATTCTCTATTTTTAAGGATGCCCCCCCATCCAAGCATCATTCTCATTGCTGCATTCTGAAAACCTGTTACGGACCCCTAAAGATTTATCCTGATTGCTGGACACATTGCACATACACAACTCAATTCTTTGGGAAACATTCTTGTTTAAAACCCCATAGACAGTGTTGGTGCATCACTGCTATGAAAAGACCTGTCTGGTGCACAACTGAATGAACAGTCCTGGCAGCAGGCACATGCAATATGATCCCATTGTAATACTGTTTGATGCAAGAGTATGTTTGATCAGTTACCAGTGATGAATATCATATCACATCAAACAATATGATACAGTCTCATTGTATGGAATTATGGCTGCTGTCAATCAGGCAGTCTTCTGCTCCTTTAACTGTCATCTTTGGGGAATGGAATAAAATGATAGCTACACATACATTAATAAATGAGCTCCTGCATGAATTCCATGCAGACCTGTTGAGATTTTGTTGTTCTTTTCTTTCTGTGGTTTCTCTCTCTCCCCCCCCCCTCATTTTCTTCTTTTTAAAACACATACTGAACAAGAGTTCACTTAGTTTATAGAACTCACCATATGAGAAGCTCTATATTACCTTGTTATGCCCCGCTCCAGAATAACAGTAGATAAAACCCACTTAAGTTATATCTGTGGTATAGATCAGAGGTGGGTTACCTCAGGTATGAGGGCCAAACATGGCCTGCCTGGTCTGCCTAGACTCTCCCTAGGTTACACCCCTCATTAGTCCCACTTTGCAGCCTCCCTGGGTGTTTTTATGTGGTTGGAATGGGTCCTTGAACCCTGTTCATGTGTCTTGTTTGTCTTGATCGCAGTGAGCAAGTGCAAAGGTAAAATTTATATTCTTTGCACCTCCCACATTTGCCTCTAGTCCCACCCATGACTACCATGTGGCCTCTGTAAGGAAACAGCCCTCAGTCTGAAAAAGGGTTGTCACTTCTGTTATGGATTCTCAGAAATTACCTTGCATCCTAAAGAAGAGTCCTACAAACCATGCTGACTATTCTGTAACTGAAATATACTCAGAGTCGCAAAGTGATTTAATGCTCTTTATTCAGCTCATAGTAGTGAGGAGGAATGAATGAAAGTCCCCTCAAAGTATCTGCTTTATATACATTATTTACACAATGGGCTGCACATGATTGGCTAATTCTGGAATTCTACTGTAAGCCAATCAGGTTGTGGATTCACTTCTATCTGGAGCATGACTGGGTGGTTCCTGCCAACCAGTCATACTGCTGCATTGTTCTAAGACCAATCAGACTGCTGCATCCTGAATCCTATTGTTCTAGGACCAATCAGACTGCTGCATTTTGGATCCTATTGTTCTAGGACCAATCAGACTGCTGCAGTTTGGATCCTATTCAATTCAGTACATAACAGTAACTTTTTCTGCTTAGGCCTAATAGAGGTATTTCCTGTTGATGTTGTTGTTGTTGTTGTTGTTGTTATCATTATTCATTGACCTAACCATTCATTTTTATTTCCTAGTCTTTTCTTCTTCTTTTTTTAAAGAATTATATTGGAGTTTGATGAGCATTTCTTTAACATAAATTACCCCAGTAACAGCCTCTATATTGAAATCATTTTCATATTGCTTTTGCTTGTCTACTGTCCTAGTTGGTATATTGCCTGCCTCCACCAGACTACATAAATGTCTTATCTGTTTTGGAGTGTGTGCGTTTCTTGTGGGGGAGAGAATTGGTGACTTTGAGTTTCTTTGAGTTCCCTTTGTTCCTCACTACATCTGAGTGCCTGATTTATATTTATATGTTGACATGGGCATTGTGGTATGTATGTGCAAGAGCTAGAGAAATGTCTACCACATTCACATATGTCAGTAAATCTGTAAGTCTGGGTTCAACACCCCTGATTATTATAGTGTTTGTTTCTCCCACCAGCTGTCCCTTTCTCTTACCTATGCACAAGGAACCTCTGAGACACCATGGTAGTTACAGGGCCTATGTCTGGTAAGTCACTGTGAAAGCAAGATGGTAGACAAGGTGACATTTAGTTTCCCCCAGCAGGACCAATCTTACTTCCCCCCTTTTTTTGAGCAAGCATATCACATAGGGAAGCACACATCTCTTTGTTTCTCATTTTAACTGCACAAGCACACACTCTCAGGTATAGCAAAAGGCCAGCAACTCCGTGTATGATATGTTGCTTGCTGTGCTCTGCTTCTCTGATGGCTTCCTGCAAATCTCACAAGATCTGGTCAATAGTGTATAGATACAGGAAAATAGTGCAGTTGTTGTTGTTTTAGAAAAATCAAGTATTACCAATAATTTAGCCTCGTAGTAATGGATCTGCAGCCTGGGCCTGAATGAACCACTATTTATAACCACACCTACTCTCATTCCTCTCTTGTTTCCTGTTCCTCTTCCCTCCCTCAAGCATTTGCTATCCCTGTCTCTTGCTCCCCTTTCCCCCCCTTTGTTGACCTCTTGATCGTAAGATACCTGGGGGCAGAGGACCTGGTGCTTTGTTTTTTCATGCATTGCTGTGAAAAGTGCACTATTAATTGATGATGCCAAACAAACAATTAATTAGAATAAGCTCGCTCAGACTGACTGTTTGAAACAGGTCTTCCTGTGCACCGCACCAACTGCAGTATGCTGCCATGCTGACTTCGGCTTCCGACGAATACAATAGCCTGTCACATTGCCATCTTCAGCTGTCATGTTGTCATCAGGCATCCCAGACTACTGAGGGTCAGCATTCAAAGAGAAGCTCTTCTTACAAGCTGGGCTTCCTTTCAAGATCAAGCCCAAGTGTGAATCCATTGTGCTGCACCTTATTGCGCAGAAGACGCTAATTTGGTAGATGCACTCTGCCGTATTCTGATCTTGCCTGATCATACAAGCTGTGTGCAAGAGATCTGCCAAAAGTGGTTGGAGTGGCAAATTTCTGCCAAAACTATGCTGTGTGGCATGGTATGTCGTGCTGTCGAATCTTAGGAAAACTATAACCCGGTAAGGTGTTGTTGTTGTATGAAGAAGAAGAAAAATACCACTAAGATGCAGCCCGAGCTGAAAAGGGCTTACAGTCCAAATATGAGACATATGACAACAAGAGAATGGAACTGTTGTTGGAGCATCCTTCCTTCTCTTTAAAAATACTGTTAACAGTAGTGCTTTCCTCCTGAGGTGATTCTACCTCCAAGGGCTCCTTCTGTTAAAGAAGTATTTGCCTAAGTCTTCTGGCCCTGTTCCAGTTTGGATAATTACACTCAACCTAATTTATTAAGTTTTATTTGGATGGCTGTATTCGCCCCTTTGCTTGCCTCAATATTGTACAGGCGACGCTGTTAAAACTTCGGCGCGTTTTAGGAGAGGGTGAAGGCAATTCGATTTAGATATACAAATAAGACTTTAATGATCCCTGATTTGTGAAGCTGTTGTACGCATAGCAATTCTGGAGCCAGCATTGTTAGGAGGTGAACTGAAACGGGAATAAAAGTGAATTTGTGCTCCCATTAAGATTGCTTTCAGACTTCAAAGCGGCTGTAAATCAGGCTGCGGTGTTCCAGTAAGCTCACCCATTATCCACCGTAGTCGTGCTGACATCTTTTCAAATCGGAGGATGAGGGTTTGGTGAGGAGGCCTCATTTCATGCAAGTAGTCCCAGTAATGGAAAACGTAACAAAAAGTTGTGCAAGTGTATGTACCACTGTAGTATAGAGTCGTTCTTCTTTCACAGAGCCTAAAGTGCATCAAGGTTCAAAAGGGATTCTTCTGTTGTTACACCACCAACAACAACAACAACCAAAAGAAAGTTAAGCATTACTTTGCTTGAACATAAATGGTAAATAAAGGCACTGAAGATTCCTTCTCTCTGAAGAAAAGTTACACGACCCATATGCTTATGCAGCCAGTTGGTCTAAGAAAAGCAATCTTTGGCATGCTTGGATTGCACAAACAGAACTATTTCTTCAGAAGAAGAAGATTGTGCAACATGAAACTTGCTACTTTAGCATAGCTGGTCCAATGCTGTGCACATTGGGCAGCTCCAAACTTATCCTACTTTGCTGATTCTGTGTAAAAGCGTGCCCCAAATATACAAGCAACTGACTTCATTCGTTCATTGTACTGACCAAAAATACCAGAGAGACAAGTCTGGATGATGGGGCCATATAGAGGGCCAAGACTTTCTAGGTGGATACCCTTGGAGATGTACCCACATGCCAGCCTGAGTATTTTCCACAAATATTTTGCTCATGCTTGCTTTCAGTGCCTAAGGTTATTATGGGGAGAGAGAATACTTTGTTCTGTTGGGATTGGAGCAACAGTCAAATAATGTTTTATGCATTTTAGAATATATGTGTCAGTATTTCTAGGTAGATAGGTTATGTGTGTCACTTTTAAATACTTATTATCGGTGCATAAAAAAAGAGTGACTTCAAAACATTAAACATTATAATTACAAAACCATGATTGTCTCTGTTTTTTAATGTGTTGGAATCCACCTTGATCTGTTAGGAAAGAGTGGGATAGAATATTAAAATATATAAAGTGAATTGAGACCAGTGGAATTTGTTAGCTGAGATTGACTTGTTTTATTGATTTCAGTGGGGCTCATGGGATACTAACTTTCTCAGTGCAGGGGCCATTAGACACCACAAAAATGAACAGGGACTTACTTGCAATTGACGGCCACAACACAGAATCATATTGTTGTATATACGCTTTGGACCCACTGATTTTAGTGTGACTTGAAAATGCCGAAATGTTGCACAGGATGATGGCAAAGTATAAGAGAGAACTCTGCCTCATTCATTTCAGGCACCAGAGCTTAAGGAGTTAATTTTCTGTGAGCTGCTCAGAAGCAGGTCAGGTATCTGTTAATAATCAATATCAAAATCTCAGTCCCAGATTTTTTTTTTTTTAAGCAGACTGCACAACTAACAGTTTGGCACAAGGTTGGAGGGAAAAACTGTGCCAGCTGACTGATGAGCACCCATCGTTTTTAATTAATTGGGTTGAAAAATGTTTTGTGTCAGGTTGAATTTAGGAGCTCACTCAGCTGTGATTCTCAGGACATATAATTCCCACACACCCCCACACGCATACCTTGCTGTCTTGCCAACCCACCCTGTAGAAATTCAAGAAGAGAACGTATAGAGGAAATACTGGGTAAGTTATAGAATTATGGCAGACAAGCAGAAGCACTAAAAGTATGCGTCATTTTCAGGAAGGAAAAATGTGTGTCAATATTGTTTCTTTAAAGTTTTTAGCTGGTTAACTTACACAGTTTTAATCAGACGACTCAAAAGAATTATCTAAATAAAAGCACAGTTGACATACAGAGTTGCTATTGTGAGGGCATTAAATGACTATTGCATCTCCCCCCTCCTCTGCCGCCGCCGCCCAATAACTATAGACAATTGGAAATCTTTCAAAACCCACATTTGCTTAAACGGAGAGATGGACATGGATTGTTTGTGTGCCATCAGCACTGTGCTCCTTTTCAGCTTCTGTCTTTCTCTATGTGTCAAATTACCACACACTCCTTTTCTTTTTTTAACAGAGAATTTGTGGAATATCTTGGGGTTGCTCTTTAAAATAAATGAATGTTTCTGTCAGCTTTCCCTTAATAGAATCGGTTCTGATATCCTCTTTGTTCATGCTGTTACAGGCTTCAGTCGAAGGGTTCTTTGTGTTAACTTTTTTAAAGTTACATTACAAAGAGGTTTTAAGATTTCCCAACAGGGTTTTCCCCCCCTCTTTCTTTCTTTCTTTCTTTTTTTTTTAAACAGGAGCTTTTGATCTCAAACCTGCTGAGGCCAATGAAATCCTTACCAATTCTCCAGCCACTCTTCACTATTGGAATTTGAAAAGACCCACCTGAAGGATTTAACTCCCTGCATGGTTTCTGCCATCCCTTTTGAGAGTTCCATTCATGTAGACAGTGAGGGGGTCTAGGGCACCCTTTGTGATCTGCTAAGTAGCCTAAGGTGCCCTTTGCATAAAATGTACTCCCGAGGAAATAAAAACCGGGAGGACACAAACCTATATACCTTATTTCCTGCTATCTTCACTTAAAGGAAGAGTGCAGGGGGGCTGCTTAACATCCTTTGCTACCTAAATACCTTTTGGACATGGGAGTTCAATAAAAGAACTTTCATTGCATCCATTACCCTACTGTGGTGCATAGCAAATTAGATTTAAAAGGGTACTCTTTCCCTTACAGCTATTTCTATCATTTTCTTTAAATTTTCAATTTAGTGTCTAGTGACAGAATATTCCATAATGTACTTTAGAACTATATAACACCAATTATGCTAACTGTGAACATTATTTCAAAAGAATTAGAGTTATATTAAGTTATAGACAAACCGTTGGGGAAAAGGTCAGGTTAGAAGCAGGGAGAAAAAAAGCTTTGTGAAAGTCAGTGTTAGAAACTCAGTGATGAATTCCTATTCCCCCCCCCCCTTCTTCCCTACATTTTGTAGAATGTACACAGCATGGATTTCTTCTCTGAAATGCTGTTCGTTAATTAGATGAGTATAAACCATGTTCCCTTGTTATTTCACATCCACACGTTTCTCCATTAAGAGCTACTGTTGACTATTATCGGTTGTGCTGAAACATTATTTTTAATTTTGAGTCACTGAGTAGCACAAATGATTACCCAGTAGTTGCTTTGTAGATAAAAGATCAGTTAGCTGAACAGCCTTGAAAGAGTATCATAAACTGAAAATTATGTTGTGCCTTACAGGATCTTCTAACACAAAAGCTAGGGACTTTGTGGTATAGGCTATATATTCAACTAAAAAAAAAAAAAAGTTCAGTGCAGAGTAAGTCATAAACAAGAAAATGCAAAATTGAGCAACTCCTACCTTCTTTGTCTGCTACGTTTACATTGTGGGATTAGTAAATGAAAAGAATAGAGATATCACCAAGCCCATAAAGAATTAATGGCACTGTTTTTAAAGTTCACATTTGATTGAATAAAATGCATCAAAATGGTTTTTTTGTGTTTGTGTGTGTTCTCCCCCAAATATGTAACCTGTGGTTTTTGTTTTGTTTTTTTAAAAAACTGAATTCTTAATGTCTATCCTATTCTCATAGCTACAGATTTTGCATCCTTTCTGGTAAGATATCCTGTTATTCTGGGAAGTTTTCAGTTTCCTTTACAAGCCCCTGCCACAACATAGAACATGCTTCTTCACACATGCACATCCCTTGCTACCAGCCATCCAGACAAGCAAGAAGCATTATCAGAACTTGTTTTTATTACAATTGTTTGTTTCAGCACTAAATTAAGGATACTAATATATGGTTGCCAGACGTCCCTGTTTCCCGGGGACAGTCCCCACATTTAGAAATCTGTCCCTGGACAAAATCCGTCCCTGGAATGTCCCCGGATTTCATTTAATGTCCCCAGATTTATATTTTAGGTCTTGTAGATTTATTGGGAGAAATGAATTTTGCATGATTGGTTCAACGGCACAAGACATATGGGGACTTCCGGTAAGGCAAAATGGTGAGCGCCACGGCAGCGGGCAGCTCCTGAAGCCAGCCAGGGCCAACTGCGCTACCAGGCTGGCTCTGGGCTACTGAGGCTGCCACAGCCACTTCCAAGGGAGAACCGGGGATGCTTGGCACGTCAACTGGGGGAACCACTGACCCCCTCCAACCCAAATCGAGCCGGAAGTGAGAGTGCCTGGCCACCCGGCCGACTGCCCAGCAGGCAGCGGGAAAACCCCAGAGCTGACACAGAGAGAAGGAGGAGAGGAGAAGGAGAAGGAAGGGAGAGAAAGAGGAAGGAGCAAAAAGAGGGGAGCCCCGAACTTGCTGCGCCATTGAAGTAGGAGAGCACCGGGAGGACAAGGACACATGGCCGAGCCCAGGCCTGACCTGAGCCTACTCCACAGCAGCTAGTGCTCCAAGAGAGCAGGCAGGGGCCCAGAGGAAGGCCACATGACAGGACACCACAGAAGAGAACACATTACTTCTTTTTTAAAAAGAAAACACCAACTTTTTAAAATAACTTTTATTTCTCTTTTTTTAAAAAAAAGTGTCCCTGGATTCTTTGAAATTTTTGGGGGTAACCTTATACTAATAGCTACTGGTTCCCTTAGGACATGGGTAGGCAAACTAAGGCCTGGGGGGCAGATCCAGCCGAATTGCCTTCTAAATCCAGCCCTCAGATGGTCTGGGAATCAGCTTGTTTTTTACATGAGTAGAATATGTGCTTTTGTTTAAAATGTATCTCTGGGTTATTTGTGGGGCATAGGAATGCATTATTTTTTTCCCTTCAAAATATAGTCCCCACCCCACGGTCTGAGGGACAGTGGACCGGCCCCCTGCTGAAAAAGTTTGCCGACCCCTGCCTTAGGACAACACACATCAGTGTTAGGTTAAAAAAACCAAAAGTGCATATACTGCACCCCCTGTGAGAAAGTTATTGATTAAATAAATAAGATGTAAATAGAATAGAAAATTATGCTTTGAAAGTGTAACTCTGTTTTCGCTTTGCCTGTAAAATGATCTTGTTAAAGCATTGGTATTTCGCTTTAATATCTTCAGAGCAACAGCTGTCACACAGTTCATCATAGAACTCCATTTGATGACCAGTGGCAACATTTGGTGACACACCTCCAGGGTGCAAACTGTGCCCATTCCAGTTGTAGCTGCTTGTGTTCTTTGCTGCGTGCATATTACAATAAAGTCCAGGTAATGACCTTATCGAGCTTGGAGAGAGACTGAAGGCTGGGAGAGGGAGTTCTATTCTCAGCTTTCTTGTTACCAGCTTCTTTGGTAAGTAACTTAACCTGTTGTCCTCAGTATCCCCAGCAAAATGGGAGGCCTTAATACTTATTTAGTGGGATAACTGAGCTTAATACTTACCTAATGGGATAATAATGCTTACCTATCTACCTCATGAAGTTGTTGTGGGGATTAATTAGTTAATAAGTGCTTTGGGGAAGGTAAGCAGCATGCAGCAGGTTGACCATTATTACAGCAGGACTGTCTATCATCATCAGTTGTTTGTGGCTTAAGGAAGTGCTATATATTTAGCAGGTTACAGAGCTATCCATTTGGTACTCCAAACACTCCCAGTTGGAATCAGCTTCTTATAATGTTTCTGGTCTAAACAGTGTTTAAGCATCTTGAACTTTATTGCGCATATAAGTCTGCAACTACAACTGG
The DNA here is from genome assembly GCF_964106915.1 of Podarcis gaigeae. Taxonomy (NCBI): domain Eukaryota; kingdom Metazoa; phylum Chordata; class Lepidosauria; order Squamata; family Lacertidae; genus Podarcis; species Podarcis gaigeae. The sequence goes on along the minus strand of NC_139678.1, from coordinate 100,401,265 downwards.
ATATTGAGCATAAATTGTGAGCAGAACATAAAGAACAGATGCTTTTTTTGCTCCCTCTCCAGACGCAGTACACAAAACTAAAACTTTTGTTTTGCTGAAGTTAAAGAAGCTGACAAATAGATATTTTGCAATAGCTACATTTTCCTATTCATTTATTTAAGAGATATCTAGCCCGCCCTTCATCGGTTATAATACCAGGATGGGGTATAACATAAAATAAATTACTGTTGGTAAAATGAAACAAACAAACAAACAAAAATAATTCTTAAAAATTACAGCAACCAAAGATAGCTATAAACAGCTAAGTAGAGGAGAAGGCTACAGCAACCACTCCTTACAAGCCCTGAAAGCCTGGGTAAACAGGTACATCTTTCAACTAGATTCCAAAATATCAACTATGTTGGTGCCTGACATATTTGAAATGAAACAGCATTCCACAAATGGGGTGCCACAACAGAGGATGCCATGCCGCCACAGAATGAGAAAAGTGTAAGAAATGTGGGGTGGGTTGGAGTTCCTTTTGCTGGACCTTGGTAATATGGCACCTTGTGTGAGGCTAGAATTGAGGCCACACCTCCCAGCCGAAATCTTCCAAAAGCCTACACAATGAAACTGACTTGATACAACGAAACAAATATTACAAATACCAAATAAAGCCATATTTCACTAGGACTTGCAATCCCTATCATATTACAACCAGCTTTAATGCAGTTTGCATGTTATGATATTTTACTTGTACGTTTGTTGATTTTATTTTGTTTGGATCTAGGATCATGTAATAACGAATCTGTAACTGAAAGAAAAATTTAGAAAAGCCAAAGCTTATACTCGCACTCATGCACACCACACACACACACACACCCCTCTGGCATAAACATTTGCTTCTTTCAGCCTCTGGCTACAGAGAGAATTCCAAGAAAATTCCTGAAATCTGTTAAAATCCGAAGTTATACCTTTAGCCTGGTTGTGTTGTACATTGACTGTTCCTGTTTTAAAAAGGACCCTGTGCACTCATAAAATCTGGATCTGCACAAGAAATATGATATATTTCTGGGCTAAATACCAGGATTTGGTTGGTTCTAAGGCCAACTCTAACATTTCAGGGGAAAACACAAGGATAAAATATAGGATGTAAGACTTAAAATAAAGGCTAACTCCCAAAGCCCTGCATATGGATATCAAGTTATTCTGAAATATAATAGAGCACATTCCCCATAATCAAGAGTTTGTCAAAGAAAATGGCATCTGAGAGAACAAGTTAGCAAACACACACAACTGACCCAACACCAAACTCGTCAGTTTCCCAGTTGCCATAACAACCAAGGCGACCTAGTAGGCAGCCAGCCAGGAAATCAGGTGCTGTGTGCTGGAAAAAATATGTTCCAGATTAATTGGCATTTGGCCCTTCAGCTGCTCTGCAAACCCAATATGGGCCTACAGGCAGTGGGTCCATTGGGGGCCTCTGGTGAAAGGTAAGGTGATGTATGACTGACGCTGTCAAAAGTGAGCTTTTTAAGTTAGTGTTGAGAAATGTGGAATTAAGTGGATAGCTGTAACATATCCTCCGCAGTGCTGTTTAGGAGGTGGCAGTACCTTTTCTTTTTGTGGAAGAGAAAAAGTGGAATTAGTTCTGCCTGTGTAGGAATAATCTGCAGACATGGAAGCTTGAGGTTTTGTTCAAGGTTAGCAATTCTGCATTTCCCATGGCAGAATGTAATACTGGCAGCGAGGAAGGAGACAATGTCTAGTGTTTAAGCGGATGGAACTTGGAAGGCAGAACAAGACCTATATGACAAAAGTAAGGGGCATGAGAGTGATCTACTTTCTGGTATAAATTCTCTATAAACACCAGAGCTGCATTCTCTAGAGGACAGGGGAGGTGGATTTTAATGCCAACTTACCATTCATTCTCTCAGCATTGAAGATGGCTTGTATATCATTTGCTTTACTGCAGTAGAATGCATACAACATATGGACTCCATGTTTTACTGCTGAATGAGGGCAGAGTGTTTGGGTGACTTACTTGAGGGCACACAAGTGATGGCCAGGCAACCACTTCAGTATCCACTGAGTTTAAAAGGAAATCTATTTCTGCTGTTTCTCCTTCATAAAATCACTTTCAGGCATCTTTTCCCATATTAAACAAAAAGTATAGTACAGTATGGCCTCAAGTGAGCCTGTCAAAACCAATTTATTGGTGTTGTTTGAGGTAAATATGATAGTACTGTTTTAATAGGACTACGTTGACAATGAGGAGCCAGTTCCCATGATGAAAACAACATCCTGTTAATATAGAGTTAGTTGATTCTTTGTGGAGACTGGCATCTGGTTAAAGGGTTGCATGATTATTTTTTAAAAAATAATCCCATTTTTTTTAAAAAAAACCCCCTCAAGTTAGCATAAGACCAACAAAAAGGATTTGGGGGTAGAGGAAAATGTAAATGAAATGCCACAGCCCAAGCATGTAGAAGGATGGTGATGTATCCTGATTTACAGTCTGTCCGGTTTAAAAATAAAGAGCTATCAGGATTTGACTCCTAGGAAACTTGCTTTATGAGGCTGAGCTCTTCCCCCCATGTGTTGGAGGAGTTGTCAGAATATTGGCACCTACCACAGCATGTGGAGGAAGTGTCCTGAAGTCCAACAGTTGGGATGCACTCTATCCTGAAATATCACAGATTGTGAAACAGAATATCCAACCTATGCCTAGAATGCCTCTCTGAAAGCTGAAGGTCTACAAAAGGACTTAAATAACAAAGAACTAATTTTCTACTTCTTACTGGCAGCACAGGCAGTAGTAGCATCTCACTGGAAGGATTATAAGTTTACAAACCTGGAGGACTGGTATCAAAGGATTTGAAATGTGGCATTATTGGGGAAACTTGTGTTACAGGTTTTGGGAGGCCAAATGAAAAATGATCCATTTGTTGCCATTTGGTATCCATTGATTACAATACATGAATGCACAGGAGTAGGGCTGGTCTGTACAGAACAGTTGGGATATTTTAAAGATCTTAAAAGATGTAGTATCTTTAGTGTGGCAGTTTTGGGTAGCAGCACAGACCCCTGTTTGATGACAGACATTATTGCACAGTCTGCACTGTTACTGAGTTTCGGTATATATTTTATTTCCGGGTCAGGTACTGTGAACTGTATTGTATGATACTGTATTTTATTGTTTAATAGTGCACACTACTCTGTTTTCCTTTCGTTCAACTTAGAAACACTCTGTGGGGTGGTTTGTGGCCATATTATCTTTCTGGTTGTTGTTGTTTGGCTATCTGGATTATCCTGACCAACATTTAGCACCTGAGCAGACACACAGGATGCCTGGTTACAGTCTTCCTCATGGTGAGATGGATTGTGTTTCTATTTCAATTATAGTAATTCTTTCAAAATTATTAGGGTATGCAAATTTCAATGCAACACTGTATCAGGTTCTGTCCTTTTTGTGATATATTCCCCCCCTCCTTCTTTTTGACGATGTGTGCATGGTCACTCCAATTGCGTACCAACTTCTGCATCTCCTGATTTGGTTCTGTGAGTGGGTTCTGTTTGCTGTATCTCTCCCCACCCTAGCTCGCAGACTCGGGCCCAATTCACGTTTAGGATATTTTTTTTATATACAATGCTGGGATGGGAAGGGCCCCCTTTGCTTTGTGTTTCCTTCTGGGAGACCTCTAAGGTTGTCATGAGGAAGTATTAAATGTTAAGAGTTCCTCCATTAAGCCTTTAGGAAACTGTCTGTGCTTGTTAACCATTACCAAAGCATTTGCCTTCTCTTTACAAAAACTGCTGAGGTTAAATATTAAACGCCTGGAGTGAAGGACACCTGTATTTGCTGGTCCCTTTATGCGACTGTAGGAAAGAAGGGGAGGGAGCTTTACAGCTGTCTAAATTAGCATAATTAAATCCACATCAATTTAAGGGGGGGGACCCTCAATCACCTCTTTCCCCTTCACATGCAGATAGTGGCATTTGTCTAAGGTGCTAAGACACAAAGGGACTTTTCTAACAGCCGAAGACCTGCCTGAAAGGAAGAGCAATAGGATTTGTATATTGTCCCATGGTTCACCTTAAGACTAGTGGAAGTGATTAGTGGTGGCTGTGAACGGCTGGGCCCCCTTTTGCATTTCAATTATGCTCGAATGCAGGGCCCTGCGTTGGAAAAGTGCATTTTACAAGGTGCCTCTGCTTCTATGGCTCTAATGGGCGGTGTGGGAGGGAGCGAAGGGGTAAACAAAGCCTGACATTCTGGTTTGGTCCCTTTCACTAACCCCCCAATCCCACTGCTGCTTCTCCCCCCACCTAATGTGTTTTGTTTAGCTTTACATGGGGAAGCCCCAGTGACCCCGGGACAGCAACAAGGCTGCTCTGTGTGGCGCTGGCAAGAGAGAATTCCTCCAGATGAAAACTGACATGGGGTTCAGGGGTTAATTTCTGGAACAGGCACATTTGCATACAAATGAAAAATGATGGAATTTCTCTTCTCCTAAATTTTCAATGTCATCAGCATCAAACAGCAGTCAGTGCTCCCTTGCTGTTTGAAGAATATTCATTACTTCAGAAGAAGGGGCACCTTGTTTGGTATTAATCTCCTCTGCAGGTCAATGACTTAATTTGCTAAACTTCATCTGAAGTGCCATTCACTTTCGGAGTTCTCAGCTATTCTTTGTTATTTTTCATAACATGCTCTTAAGGTTGGTTGGTGGGGTTTTTTTTAAGTGTAAGGGGATACACTTCTCCATCAAAATGAGGCATAGATGGAGGGAGGAAATGACGTTTGAAAAAAGAATTTCTGTAATCCAATTTATAATCTGTCCATCACCTTCTCAAATTAGTTACCATACTAATCTTACAGCTGGTTAGCACGTTATTACATACCCTCATATGTGTGTATGTGTGCACGCGCATGTGTGTATTTATTAAAAAAATATGCACCCATAAATGCTTTAAGGAGAAAGCAAACATTTTCCCTTTAAAACAGATGCACAAAAGGACATCTGTTGTCTTGAGCCACAAGGGTTACTGGGTGTCATGGCTGTAACAAAAGGTAACAACCAAAACAGTGATTAATCCCCTAAAGAGAATCTTAATGTCCTTTTGAGTGCCTTCCTCTGGAAATTCTCACCTAAAAAGGCCGTGACTGAGGATGTACTTATCAAACTTCAGGGTGTTACATCTTATTTTTCCACTTTCCTCTGAGTGTCTATAAAGGGCCCTTGGCCTTCCCTGTGGGTTTCATCCTTCTGTCTGAAGTGGATTGTCTGGAAGCCTTTTCAAAACATTACACTACAGAGCTGTTAGTTGGGCAAAGATTCTGTTTTATTGTCAATGGCCGAATTTCACTGCTGCTTCTTTTCTTTTCTTTGTCAACGTACGGGACAGAAAAACAATGTGCCACCTCACCCACACCCTAAGCTAGAATTTCCCCCCAGGAAATGCCATGTGAAAACGTAAAGAATGAAATACATAAAGAGAAACTCTGCATGAGGAAAGGAAGGAAGACAAAAAGAAAAGAGAAAGGGATCCAGGTAGACAGAGGGATGGGGAGGGAAGAGAGATCCATGATCTCTAGACAACAGGACTTTCTAGGTGTCACGACTTGAGTAAAATACCTCTGATCAAATTAATCAGTTTGAATAAATATGCCACAGGGCTCACGGTATAGTTTAAGCATCAGATTGTGTCTCTGCACAAAGAGCATATTGCTTTGTTCTGGACTCAGTGGCTGGAAGAGGAATGGATGAAGTAAATGTCTGCCATACTACTGTGGGGGCCAATATTTGGAGCAATCTTCAGCTGCCTTCGCTGCAGCTGCTCCTCCATATACCTCAGTCCCCCATGAACCCAAGGGGAAGAGGGTGAGAGCAGCCAAGGAAATAGACTCAGGCATTGACCTGGCCATAGGCCTGCCATCAAAAAAAAATTGGCTCTGGAAAAAGAGTCAAGGATGTGTGGACTTCTGGGATATGCAGCTCCAACATGGCTATTGTGATTTGAATTCAGTGCTGATGGAAAGGGTTTGAAAAATGAATTCTAGTGGTGGGCCTGATAATGCTGTCAGGCTTTGGCTTAAAAATAATAATAATAAAACAGTTGTTTAGTTGTGTCCAACTCTTTGTGACCCCATGGACCAGAGCACGCCAGACACTCCTGTCTTCCACTGCCTCCCACAGTTTGGTCAAACTCATGTTAGTAGCTTCGAGAACACTGTCCAACCATCTTGTTCTCTGTCATCCCCTTCTCCTTGTGCCCTCAATCTTTCCCAACATCAGGGTCTTTTCCAGGGAGTCTTCTCTTCTCTTGAGGTGGCCAAAGTACTGGAGCCTCAGCTTCACAATCTGTCCTTCTAGTGAGCACTCAGGTCTAATTTCTTAAAGAAATGGATAGGTTTGATCTTCTTGCAGTCCATGGGACTCTCAAGAGTCTCCTCCAGCACCATAATTCAAAAGCATCAATTCTTCGGTGATCAGCCTTCTTTATGGTCCAGCTCTCACTTCCATACATCACTAGTGGGAAAACCATAGCTTTAATTATACAGACCTTTTTCGGCAAGGTGATGTCTCTGCCTTGTCGTGGCGAAGGGTCTTGAATAACTCAGAGAAGCTATGAGCTATGCCATGAAGGGCCACCCAAGACGGTCAGGTCATAGTGGAAAGTTTTGACTAAACGTGATCCACCTGGAACAGGAACCAGCAAGCCACTCCAGTATCCCTGCCAAGAAAACTCCATGGACAAAAAAAAAAAAAACCAGTTACCAATCTACAACACCTTTGCTTTTAAAGAATGGAAGGATCTTTTGATGTTCATTACAATTGCTTCTAAAGAACCTAAAACACATTATAAGGCATTTTGAAGACATCTCACATTTCACACAAGAAAGTAGAGGACTAGTAGAGTAATGGGTCCAAGATGAGAAATTCTCCTTTTAGTGAACCAGGCACTAGTTGTTTCACACAAGTATCAACAGAAGTCCTATTTAGGTGTTGAGCTTGATCATGAGAGGGTTAACTGAATGTAGGGTTCCAGGTACATATGCCCCAGATATCTCCTGTGGTGAATGGATGGTTTGGACAAACCACATTGAAACAGCATGGAGTTTTCACAGTTTACAGAGCGGCAACTCTGTTAGTCTGTTACAGCAAAAAAACCAAAGAATTTTGTGGTACCTTAAAGACTAATAAAGCTATTATGGCATAATCTTTCCTGGACAACAGTGCACTTCATTAGATGTGCATAGTGTTATTCTGAGTTACAGGTATATATAGATTTATTTATTTTTGATGGGGGTGGGTTGAAAGTTTTCACAGCTTTAGTCCTCTGATGGATTGTTCTAGGAAAATCCTGAGAGAACAAATAAAGTATTTTTTTTAAAAAAACCCCAGATATCCTGTTTAGACAAGCTTTACATTGATTAGAATCTGCTTTCACCTAACATTGTGTAGTAAATGTCACAAGGACATAATTAGAAAATTTGGTACATTATTTAGTCCTAGTCCCTCTGTGCCAGAATTGTTTAACTGCTGTGGAATTGGAGCTCCTCTGCATCCCAGTGTGTTCTGAAATGCGAACTTCAAAGAAAACCTTATATCTCCCAACTCCAGCTCATGAGTGTGTTGAAAGTATAATACAGAAAGGCTTAACAATCCCTGCTGAGGAAAGGGCAATTTGACACCAAAACTACTGTGAAAACTGCTATTGCAACACTAGTAGTCAGAAAGTGCTTATTAGATAAATACAGCTAAGGTATGGGAGCAAAATGTACCCAAGTCATTTGGAAAAAAATTCAGTTGGACAGCATCAAGTATATTGGGATGGGATACATTTAAAATATATAAAACTCTGTATTCTCCTTTATAGATTTTCCTAGTTCCCTTCTGCTTTGCAAAATAAAAATGTTCTGAGATGCAAAATTCTGAGAACCTGGACGTTTTAGTCCCAAAATGTCTCTTAGCAAATGTGTATTGATTGGATCACAAGGCATGCAGCTTGTGCAGAACAGCTTAGTACTGCTTACATTCCGTCCCCTGAAGACTTCAACGCAGAGATCTTCATGTAAACTGCCCTGTGATTTTCTGATGAATGGTGGTATATAAATTTAACAAAGAATAGAATAATAAAAATATGCAGTTATCTACATTTCCAGTCTCTCCTTAGCATTTGTTGTGCTGAATCCAGACTAAATTAATGGAACTTGGTTCCCACTGAAATCATGAATAATTTGTCCCACTGATTTCTGCTAGAACTGAGTGCAAGTATCCAACCATGTGGAAATGAACGTTTAAAAGGTGAGGAAAGAGAGTTTACAAAAAAAGATTAAAACTAGAATGATCAGGGAACAGGTCGGAGCTTTGTTAAATATTTTCTTAAGAACTTTCAAATTTGCCATATATTTTGGAACTCTTAACTGTTACTAACTGCATTCTTCTATTGGATTTTCACATCTGCATCTTGTCCTCTGCACGCTGTATTACTAAATTTAGCAACATAGGATAATGGCTTTGTGTATTACCAGTCGGTAAGAGAGTACAATATAGGACCCACTGCCTGTGTGTGGTCTTCAGGGCATGTTTATAAATACTGTGGAGTTCTGAAAAATCCATATTTTCAGTTCCCATGTGAAAGTAAGAGCCTCTTTGTATTTTCTGAACTGAGTACACTTTTTGTGTGGCCATCTTTTGCAGGCCTGACGATGATGGTGTGGGGGTGGGGTGGGAGGTCAAGTGTGCTAGGACCAGAAGAGCAGGACCCCTCATCAGAGCCAGAGAGGCCCCCCTCCCCATAATCAAGGGGCCTCTGAGGCATAGGGAGCAGCAAGAGATATCCTCTGGGAGGCTGAAGCAGGCAAGAGCTCACAGCCCAGGTGGGGCTCATTAGCTAGGGAAGAAGGCTCAGGACAGGTGAGGGTCATATGACTCGTCAAGCCTAGATGCTGCAATCAGCATTCAAAGGAAAGCAGAGCTGAGGTGCAGTTTTGGCTCAGATGTCTATGCTGATGGGCCTTGGCTTGGATGGTCCAGGACCTGTATGGGATCCTATGGACTGTGTTTCCTGATTGCTGGTTTTGGCTTACTTGGATTGACCCTGGACTGTTGGATTGACCCCCAGACCGTGTTTCTTGACTGCAGAACTTTGGACTTGCCATACTGTATTCACCAGCAGGACTTGCCATCAGGTAGGCCGGGGGTTCAGAACGAATAGGGTCCTTCCTCAGACCAAGGCATTCTGAGCTCAGTAGCCAGGAGGGTGGCTGCACTGCTGCCACAGTTTGCCACAATGGTATTTACAGGCACTGTCCCAGACACCATTTCTAGAATGCCTCACTATGCACCAAGATGCCCTTAGCCCTTTCTGAGTTGGGAAGGGAGGGAGAGGGGGAAGCAGCTACAATTTGCCTCACCGGATAAGCAGGTGGTGCCAGCAGCAGGACTGGCAATCAAGAATGAGGAGAACAGCAGATCTGCGTGCGTGCTAATTCGCCACTCTTACCCACTCACCCACCACTTGAGATGGTGTTCTCATTCTGCTTCATTCTTGGGTCGACCCTGGTGGGTTGTTTTGTTATTTGTAGTACTAAAGCATTAAGCAGATACACACGATTTCAAACAGCTGATGACACATGGTTAGTGCATGTGGTATCCCCCTTCTGTGTGCCCATCACATACAGTGTTACCATTCTTAACCTGAAGCCGTTCTTAACCTGAAGCACCACTTTGGTTAATGGGGCCTCCTGCTGCCACCGCGCTGCCGCCACACCATTTCTGTTCTCATCCGGAAGCAAAGTTCTTAACCCGAGGTACTATTTCTGGGTTAGTCTGTAACCTGAAGCGTCTGTAACCCAAGCTCCTATTATTTTCCAGACTTCTGGAAATTTTTCACTTCACATTTTAGGACCAGCCTTACCATTAGACAGAATGGGGCAATGGCATCAGGTGGCAGATCCTAGGGGTGGCAACAAGATCCCTGACCATTCTTCTTAAATCCACCCCCCAACCCTTACCTTTCTCCTGAGCAAGTACCTTTGCCTAAGGAAACGTAACTTAAAAAGCCCTTGTGGAAATCAGATTTATGGCCTGTTTCTATCTTTCCCATTGCTGCTGAATAAGTTATCTCCCTGTCCTTCATGGTGTCGGATTTCACTGAATCTGGTTGCAACGAGTCCACTATTCTTTAACAACAGTAATCCAAATGTAACAGTGACGATACATTTGGATTAAAACTCAGTGGGCCTGCAATGGGCCAGATCAAATGGCTTCAGGGACCAGATCCACTGTGTGGGCTGCCAGCTGGCTATTCCTGCACTAGACCATACCAGCCAAAATCAGATGGCAATGTCCTATTGAAGTCTATGGGACTTGTCCAAGGCTATCTGGGGAAAGGTTTCAAAGCCCTTCTCTTCTGCAGGAAGAATCTTACCTGTCTGTAAACTATTGTTATAAAAGGCTTTCACCTTTCACATTCACAAAGCAAAAGTGCAACCACTTTGTTTTCTTTTGAGGAACGCTTGCATTCAAATTCACTCTGCCCTTGCTTGAGAAATAGACTAACTTAGTAGTTTTGCTCCAAACATAATTTTAGTTTCACAATGAAGTCCATAGCAGGATTCTGCATCCTGTAAATAATTCCATTTTTGTCTGTTATTATCTACAAACAGTTTGAAAGAGTAGGGATGTTGATTATGTATTTCATTATTTACTAAAGAGATGCATATCTTGCCTTTCTTGTTTCTAACGGACTTGCTCAGGGTGGTTTACAGATAATACCACCGGTTTGGAGTAAACAACAACAACAACAACAACAACTATCAGATATACAGCAAAGTGAAAGTGAAAGCCAACAGCAACCCAAAACAATAACGAGCCAGTAAATGAAAACTGTTTAAAGCAGTACTAAAAACTCAGCAAAAACGCAACTCTCTTTCAGTCAGCGGTGGAATAAGCTAGACCAAGGGCAGGCAATATGGTGCCCTTGTTGAACTACAATTCCTATCAGCCCTAGCCAGATCAGGGATGATGGGAATTGAAGTCCAACCCTACATTAGTTACGCCTGAGGCAAACCTTCTATATTGGCTACTCCCTGGACTGGGAGTTCCACATTTTGGATTTTACAGCAGAAAAGGCTTTCTTGTGTATTTTAGACAATTGCTAAGCCAGTGGTGGAAGAATTCACAAAAGATCTTGCCAAATAACCTTAATGTTTGTACTGTTTTATTGTTGTTAGCCGCCCTGAGGGCAGGATATAAATAAAATTTATTATTATTATTATTATTATTATTATTATTATTATTAATGAATGGACAGATTCATATAAATGCAGCCAGTCCTTAGTTTAGATACCTTGTTCTTAAATTGTTTAGGTCCTCAGTGGTACATTCAATTGCACCTGGAAATAAACCAATAGCCAGTGCAGGTGATTCCGCAGAAGAGTTATCCTGCTTCAAGAGCGCTTGAAACAGCATTTTGTGCCGGCTGAAGTTTCTGAATCTTCAGAGGCCGCTCCATGTCAAAGTGCTGTGACCATCCAAACTAGATGTGACTAAGGCATGCAGAACTACGACCAGGTCAGCAAAAGCCATGGTCCAGAGGTGGAGGCCCTGTGGCCTTCCGGATAGTGTTGGACTCTAACTCCCTTCAGCCTCGACCAACATGGCCCAGTAGTCAGGGATGTAGGGATGCAGTCCAGCAATATCTGGAAGACCACAGGTTTGCTGCCTCTTGCTGTAGTATATAGCACATGCTTTTCATCATTGTATTTCAGATTATTTAATTTGGATCTTCTTATCTTTAAAATATACACTTTCTGTTGCAATACTAAATACATTTCCAACATGGTGTTACTAAATAACTCTCAGCCTTATGTGATCATGCTTATGATGTGTTACACTGAGTGGCTGTCGGGATAAGGTACAGTAAACTCCAGATAATTCTATTTCATTTGGCTCCACGTGGCTTTGATATAGGAAGGGAAATATAAGCTTTTCCCCCCTTTTCTTTTTTTAGTCCCCCCCCCCTTAGTTTTAACATCTCAGTGGTATAGCACCAGAAAGGAATTTCACTTGCAAAATCCTGTGAGCAACAACACTTAGGAGAATGTATGTATACAATTGTTTAAGGAACACAGGGTTACTGACACAGATGCTGATTTGGTAGGGCATATGGAACATTTACACTTGCCTTTTCATTCTTTCTTGCTACAGCTGGTGCTGATTTAGTATGTGAAATTTTACTAGCAGGAGTGCTAATCAAGACAGAGATTCTGTGAGGATTTAGTCATTTATGTAAAGGGGAAACTATGGGTATCATTAAAAAGTAGGAGATTCTCTATGGGAGGAACATTATCATTATCAACCTCATTTTTAAACTAAAGAGGGAGAGAGAATGGCCTTGTAAGTATCATTTGAGGAGCGAAAAACCTGACTCTTCTTTTCTGGTGTTTGAAGACTATTAGATCCGACCAAACAGCCAACATTGGGGGGAAGAGGGGAATTCTAGATGGATTCTGACTTTGGGAAGTTGAGGACAAAGGCATGGAATTGGTTTTCTCCCCGCTCATCATGTGCACTCTTTTCACATGAAAAAAAAAGTGTCTTTAAAAATTTAGTCACGTTCAAATACTGAAGAACTGTGCCAAGTCAACAGTCCTGTTCTATGCACATTTACTCAAAGAAGTAAATTCCATGGAATTTATTCTCAGGGACGTGCATATAGGATAATGACCCAGAGTACACTTCCAAGAATCTTGTGTCTTCTGCAATACTGTTGGCAATGAATGTTAGAAGAATTTGTCAAACTGACCAGTATGAGGTGTTGGGGGGGGGGGATGACCTTATATACCAGGCATAGGCAAACTCGGCCCTCCAGATGTTTTGGGACTACAACTCCCATCATCCCTAGCTAACAGGACCAGTGGTCAGGGATGATGGGAGTTGTAGTCCCAAAACATCTGGAGAGCCAAGTTTGCTTATGCCTGGTGTACGCTGACTTGAGATCTTGAGGGAAATGAGTCAGTAATGCTTGAAACTTTAGAAGGCAAGAGTGCTCTTGCCCTTGGGTTCTGCTTTTGGTTCCCCACAGGCATCTAGTTGGCCTCTGGGACAACATGCTGGATGAGGAGACAGGCAGTTGACCTGATCTAGCAGGTGCATCTTATGCATAGGTGTCAATGTTTCCCTTTTTTAAAGGGAAATTTATGTTCTTAAAGGAAGCATATAAATTTAGTGAAGGGTTGAATTCTGAATGTTAAGAGCTAGGAATTGATACCTCTGCTCTACTTTTTAAAAACAACAACAAACAAACATATTTTTATTAAAGATCTCTTGGTTTACAAAAGTATGTGCAATCTATTTTTTTTCCAAGTTACATTTTCTACAGATCAGTTTCATGTGTTAAGACATTAGTGTTACATTAAGAAGACAAGGGGGAAAGAGGTGGAGGGGGCATGGTGAGTGGAAGTGGGGTGGGGGGCAGTGCTTCTCTTCTACTTAGTGTATGTGTGGGGTTTTGTGTCAGCATCGCTTGTGTGGGTTCTCTTTACTATTCTCTTGTATTCCTTTGGTGGTGAAAGAGGTTGGGGTTGGCTTAAGGTGTGTTTGTTTGTGATTGGCTGTGGTAAACTTTGTTTTCGTGTGCGAGTCGGGTGTGTGTGTCTTTTTGAATGAGGTTAGCCAGGTTGATTCGTATGCTGTCGGCAGCTTCTTTTCTTGTTGGGCTGTGCATGTGATAAAGGGGAGCCATACCGGGGTGAAGGCGTCTTCCTCTATTTGTCCCTGTGCCAGTTTCAGTTTATTCGTTCTGCTGCCACAGTACTTCGGGTTATCCACCAGCAAATGAGGACAGTCAATCCAATTTGCCTGGTGTGTATTTATTCCAAGTAGCAGGTGCCATTTGAATCTTTTATTCTAGAGAAGCTCACTTTCCTTCCTTCCTTTGCGTAACTTAGGATCTTTTTGCTGTTGACTACAGGAACCTTGACACGCATTTTGCAGCCTTTTCAGGGCTTGCTCACAAGCATGCAGATACTTCTTAAGACACTTGTGCAGCTGTAAAGTACAAATAAAAATACAGATTAAAATCTCAGATGATAGTACTTTGCTGATGATAAATCCAAATAGGTTTTAATTTAGAGAGTGTAACTGCACAAGTGATTACACATTCAAGCTGGGAGAAAAACCAGGCTGCAAATGTTATTGTGGCAAGTGAAAGGGTCATGCTAAGGTTGACTAATCTTTTTCCTGGCAGAGTTATTTTCAGTCTGGATGGGCATGTGGTTGTGTTCAAGTGGCAGCAGGAATCACTGTTGTGTGCTAAATAGGTTGCACAGGTGGCTCTGTAGTAAGGGGACCTGAACACACACTCTCAGATACAAAACAAGTAGGCATCTGGTGCCTCAGGTGACTAACTGTATAACAGAAAATATTGTGTTCGGTCCCCCATGGAATGACCGCCAGATGCCTGTGCTTATATTATTATATCCAGGGAAGAACTGGTTGTTGGTCTTGGACTGAGAGAGATATCTATGGCTTCTCTTCTTGAATTGGTAAAGAATTTATGGACTTGAGAGAGGACTTGAGGTGATGTGCCTATGTGTGTGGGAGGAACGGACTTTCGTATGACAGTGCCAGTGATGGATTGCACTCTGAACTGCGTGGAGTTTTTTTGTTGCCACTAAATAAATAAAAGGCTTGCCTCCAACAATACTGGAATTAACTTTAGTGTCTCGGGCATCCAGTTTCATATCAAGGTCTTGAGAAATCTGTAAGCAACCAAACTTCAGCTTAAGATTTTCCAAATTCCTGAGGCGAAAAGAAAAGGGAAATGCAATAGTGGAGACAACAGCAAGAAGTTTATTTCAATTACCTCCGGAGTAAGGGCTTGGGGTGGGGTGGGAGAGGCATGGAGTTTGCAACCTAGTTTCTCATGAGACATGTGTACCACGGTTAGCAAAATAAACTCATATTGTCGTGGATGACTAGTATTTAAATGTGCTGGGCTAAAACTCTTTGAGCAACATTTGAAAATCAGATATTCTAATAGATGGAAATACTGTTTTACATAGTTCGGCATGATCGTGCCTCCATAGAAGATGTAGCTTGAATCTAACAAGTACTTTAGTCAACACATTGCCATAGCCTTATAGTTTCCAATAGGTGGTATTTCTCTAAGGTCCCACTTGCGCATTTAAAGTAGCCTCATGCCACTTAAGGCATATAGGAAAGAAGCTTAGGCTTCAATGGACTCCAACTATGCCAAAGTGTAAATAGTCAACCAGGCTTAGGGAGAAGTTTGTGAGTCATATCATCCTGAGTTCAATTGGACTTCCTCTCAGATATGAGTTTCCTGTGCACTTGGAAGTAAGTCTCACTATCTTCTGTGGGATTCAGAGTATTTTGTCTATGTTCTCGCACCACCATCTCATCTATTTTCTGCCAGGGAGAAGGAACTTGGAGAGCTCAAGTGGGCCAAGTGGCGTTTCAGACAAAACACAAGCATCCAAGAAAATCAGACAAAGGACTGCAACCCCTGAAGGTAGATAAACACCATTCCTGAGAAAGTCTGTTGTGCTTTAAAGAAGCCTTGCCTAATTTTTCAGATGTTGGCTCAGGTAGTGCTGGACAGATCTTGGCTCTGTTTCGGGTTCTGAAATGGTGGCTTAGGACAGGGGCGGTGGAAGGGGATGCGGTGGGGGTGGTTCACCCCGGGTGTCATCACTGAGGGGGTGACATTTCGTGCACCACCTGCCCACAACTCCCAAGCCTACCCCGAGCGATTAGGGTGGAGCTGTGCCACCTTGCCGATAGCCTTCCCCCCTTCCCCCTTCATTTTGACAGCTCAGGGGAGGCTTGGGAGTCACAGGCGTTGACCCCCTGCTCCCAGGCTGGGAGGGGGGGAAGCCTCCCCCAAGCTGTCAAAAGGAAGAGGGAAGGAAGGAAGGCTGCTGGCAAAGTGGTGCGGCTCCCCCCCCCCCCGCCCAGGAAGCATCCTACCATGGGCTGATTGCTCCACCCCCCATGTGCAGCTTGCTCCACCCATGGGCGGTTCATCGTCTGGGATGCTTGCCCCACCCCCTGGGACACTGGCCTTGCCCCTGGGTGCACAGCATGTGCTCCGCTCCGGGTGCCAGAGCAGCTAGCTCCACCTCTGGCTTAGGAGACCGCAGAGTGACCTCTTTAGGCTGTGAAGATGGTAACAGGAAGGACTCCTAGGGAACTCATTGCACAAAGATTTCTGAAGGAAGAGGGTTCCTGCTGAGGGAAATCCTTTTGCCTAATCAGCTTCATCTGTAGATTGTAGGGACTCCAATCATAGCAAAGTTTTTTTTTAAGTTGCACTTTAAAATCCTATTAACTACTCTAGCTTGGCCAGGCTGATCTGCATAACTCAGCCCAGGAATTCCTAGTCTGGAACAGCCCTGCAGTTTATGTTTTAATAATTCATTCCCCTATCAAAACCTGGCATTTATTAATTTCTAGGGTTTCCCCCAAATCTATAGCAATATTTATGTGCCACAGGTACACTTGTTGAAGAACCCCTGGCATACTCAGTGGCAAACGTGGATTTGTTGCAAGCTAATGTCTGAAATTATTCTTTACTGGCAAATGTCAATAACTGGTTAATAAGCACACACCATCTTACACCAACTACAAAAAAGCAGCTTCAGGGGAGATTTCTACAAGTACAGAATGCAGACATGATGGTATCTACATTCACACATGTATATTTCTAACCTGAGAAAAAAAGGTATGCAGAATGCACACATGAAACTTACCTGAAGTCTGCATTTGCAGTAGAACCTATTGCTGATGATTTTTCGATCAAACTACAACCTGTTTGTGTACTTTTTTAAAAATGCAAGTTTTTAAAGTAACATCAGAAGCAATCACCCAAAACATGCCAGAGGAAGCAACATTAAAAGACCCATACTCGTAATCCTTGGAAACATAGGAATTACTTCTGAATTCCTAAACGAAAACAGTTGGTCAGTCCTTACTCTCTTTTTCACTGCAAGTGAGTTTAGAACAGGAAATGTATATAGGACAGAGTGGATAAAAACAGATATTTTCTTTTAAATGGTTTACAAAGCTAACTTACTTTTTAAAGAATTAAATTTCAGCTATATTCTGTCCCATAGGAATAACCTAGTTTTAAGTCTGAATGTAATGGAAACACACAGACGAGCCCTGGATTGACTCTTCCAGCTGTTTCACTCTGGGCTGACCTCCCCTCCTCCTCCTCCTCCTCCTCCTCCTCCTCCTCCTCCACTTCTCCATCCTGGTGTGCTGTAGCAATGCCTCCACTTGGAAGCACCATTGGAAAATTGATTAAATTGTCTTGATATAGATCAATCCTAGCCTGATACAGGGGGTGAACCTGTAGGGTAGTTACATTTCAAGAGAATACAGTACTATGTATTGAGACTTCAAAAGGCTGGTAACACTGAAGTGGCCTAAGTGATAAATTGATGGTGTGAAAAAGCAAAAACTAAGCAGGACATGAGTGCTAGAGGAGAAAGTTATCTCCCCTTGCTGTTTTCAAGCCCTGTGCAGGTTCAACCCCTTGCATTTTCTAGTTTAAAAATCCAGGATACAAAGTTGTGATCAATTTCTGCCCTTATCTCTCTAGAGCAATTTCTAGGATATATACATACCTTATCAAAGAGTAAAAGATTCCTTTTAAGAGGCCTACAAAAATGTGAGCATGACAATTATCCCATAAACCCACACTAGGGTTGAGGGAAGGAACGTATGTATAAAAAGGTAAAGGGACCCCTGACCATTAGGTCCAGTCGTGGCCGACTCTAGGGTTGTGGTGCTCATCTCACTTTATTGGCCGAGGGAGCCGGCATACAGCTTCCGGGTCATGTGGCCGGCATGACTAAGCCACTTCTGGCAAACCAGAGCAGCGCACGGAAACGCTGTTTACCTTCCCGCCAGAGTGGTACCTATTGATCTACTTGCACTTTGACGTACTTTCGAACTGCTAGGTTGGCAGGAGCAGGGACCGAGCAACCAGAGCTCACCCCGTCACGGGGATTCGAACCGCCAACCTTCTGATCGGCAAGTCCTAGGCTCTGTGGTTTAGACCACAGCACCACCCTTGAAGCAAAGCAGAAGTGCCAGGTAAATTTTGTCCTGTTGGGGCTAGAAGAGCTAGCTAACCTTAGGAGCTATTGCACGACAGATGCAACGGTCTGATTTGTCTCCCAGCTCCTTATCTTCCAGTAGAAAATAGCTCCTTATATTGTAGACGGCAGGTATTTCAAACCTGATGTTTAGGCTAGAGCAACACTGTTTTCTTCCCTAAGCCCCAAGCACTTAAATGCAAATGCCTTATGATGAGTGAGATTCCAAAATAGCACCAAGGGTAACTGCAGAAGAGAGTAAAGGTTCTGATAACGGGGAAGGAAACTGTGATAAGTTTGGAGCCTGCCAGAAGGATGAGAGCAGCTGTGGGTGACAAAACAAAACACCTTTTGTTGACAGTTAGGTTTTCGTCTCATGCTCCAAGCAGCAGCGCACATATACACACAACATGACAGGTTTTGCCTCCCCCCTAAAAAAAACAAAAGGGGAGAAAGGAGGAGAAAAAACAAGAAAATAACACTCCACCTTTCTACACTTCACTACAAGAAGATAAGAGTTACATACACTTTCAGTGATGATATTGCTTCAAACAGGACACTGGTGTTTTCATGGAGTACCATAGATTGGCTATTAGACATTGTGGCTCAGATGAACCTCCACGTGTAAGCCAGTTGCTGGGGGAGCAACACTGATGGAGGTCCTTCTTACACAGCTTGTGGGCTTCCTGGAGGCATCTGCTCTTGGCTGCTGTGGCGACTTAGGTGGCCTTTTGGTCTGAACCAGCAGCCAGACTTCCCAGGCTCCTCACTGCTTTGCCCAATCTCACATTATTCTGGTTTACTAGCTCAGAAACGTTATCAAGTATTTTAACCTGAGTCTTCTGTTTTAAGTTCTGTGTTGTATTAATGGGATTCTTGTGCTGTGTATTTTAACTATGGATGTCCATATTTTAAAATGTTTTCGGGAGGTTGATTTTTTTTTTTTTCATTTTTGTGTATTGTGCATTTTTAGCTATGGATGTTTATTTTTTAATATTTGTGTAACTGGCTTTTTATCATTTTGAACTGCTTCGATGGAAGCTTGTTTCAGCATTAAATGCTACAGAAATTTGTTTTTGAATAATAATAGTTAATATCAGGGGGGAATCCGCACAGCGTAATTCCTGCATGTTAAGACCCACATAGCTGAACCAGCCCATTCCCCAAAGGGACTCTATTAACCTGCGGGTATTATTGCCTGCAAAAAAGCAAAAGGCTTCTTAGGCATCTGTTAGACCACCATACATGGCTGGTGGGCTTTGTTGACTGAAGTGAAGATTGGGGAACCCGTAGCCTTCCAGATGTTACTGTCAGCCCCAGTCAGCAAGGATGATGGGAGTTGTAGTTCAGCAACACCTGGAAAGCCATCCTTGGTAGAATGGGTCACAAGTTGCCTGGACAGCATACTGGGCAAAAAAGCATGGAAACGTCTATGATAGACTGAAGGCATGACTTACTTAAAATGGAACAAACAGCAATCCATTTCACCAGTTGAAAGGTGGACGTGCTGAGGAAGTGAAATGGCCAGCAGGTCACAATTCAGCATCATTGATAAGATGAGAACATCCTGAAGTCCAGAGTGCACAGATGCTAATGCTTAGTGGCTGTTTTCCAGCAAGTTGGTCACAGGTGACCTCCATGGATCTCACCTATCAAAACCTACCCTGCACCTTTATAGAAGTGTTTGCAGAGCAGCCAGATGTCATGGCAGCTACACTGAAAGGTGTCATATTCACCCCCTCCCAGTTTAGACATGTGCACCGGTGGCTAACTTTGATTACACATCAGTCATAGCACATTAGGCAATCTTCCAGCCTGCCAGTTTTGCCGTGCCCATCTCCAAGCTAAGTGTCATCAGGAAAATTGTAACACTCTGAATTAAGGGGTTCTAAAAAGAGAGAGACAGATTACATAGCAGTCAACCTGCAAGTGGACTTTCAGCTCAAAGGTAAATGACCTTCATCTCAAGTGCCTGTCATTGAAAATGTCCCTCTCTGAATTCATTGGGCATGACGTGCCCTTGTCATTTAACACCTATGGGAAGTGGTTGCAAACCACTCACTTTGGGAGAGTTTTGCATTCAATTTGTAGATACCCATAGCCTGGTCTAATATACATGACCCTGACTGTTTCCTCAGTGCCTGGAATGTAAAACAACATGATGTAGAAAACTAGAGTGTCAGACTACGACTGGAGAGAGCCAGATTCAAATCCCCATTCAGATATATAAAAGGAACCTCAGCAACAGAGCACACAAAGCTCCCAGGTTCAGTGTACAGGCAGGTCTGGAGACGGACTCCTGCAGGTCAGTGCAGACAATAGAAGAGGGACAGGGAGGCTGTAACCTCCCAGATGTCCCAGGACTACAACTCCCATAATCTCTGAGCACTGGCCATGCTGGCTGGGGCTGATGGGAGTTGTAGGCCAGCAACATTTGGAGCGTCACAGGCTCCCCATCCCTGCAATAGATGGACCAATGATTCGACTCTGTGTGGTCTATATTGTAAAACATATGGGGTGACATTAGTCCAGTCACTATTTCTTAGCCTAACGAATACACAGGATGGTTGTTAGGATAAAGGAAAGGGATGGCATAAGCTTATGTAGGACAAAAATGGAAATGACAACAATAGGAAGAAGACTCAATATTAAATAAATTTACTGCTGTGTAACTAGCAGAGTCAGATCTGTAAGTGTGCTGACTTTCGTTGATGGAATAAAATGTTGTCTTTAAAATTACACAGAGCTTTTTCTTATGTAGTATGCAAAAGTTGATTAGAAGATCCCACAAGGATCTATGTTACATTTCTGTTCCTTCTCCTTATGCTCTGTTTACTCTGTTTCATCAGCTGATCTGAGTTCAGTCAAAGGCTTAGGCCTAATCTTTCACAAACGACCAATCTAGGTAGGTTAGACCCTAGCTCCAGGTTGTGTGATTGAAACTCTTAAGTTTTGGAAAATTACAAGTTGGAAGTATAAAGGGTGAAAGAGGAGAGCGCAAAATATGGTCTGAAGCTCAACATCAAAAAAACGAAGATCATGGCCACTGGTCCCATCACCTCCTGGCAAATAGAAGGGGAAGAAATGGAGGTAGTGAGAGATTTTACTTTCTTGGGCTCAATGATCACTGCAGATGGTGACAGCAGCCACGAAATTAAAAGACGCCTGCTTCTTGGGAGAAGGGCAATGACAGGCCTAGACAGCATCTTGAGAAGTAGAGACATCACCTTGCCAACAAAGGTTCGTATAGTTAAAGCTATGGTTTTCCCAGTAGTGATGTATGGAAGTGAGAGCTGGACCATAAAGAAGGCTGATCGCCGAAGAATTGATGCTTTTGAATTATGGTGCTGGAGGAGACTCTTGAGAGTCCCATGGACTGCAAGAAGATCAAACCTATCCATACTGAAGGAAATCAACCCTGAGTGCTCACTGGAAGGACAGATTGTGAAGCTGAGGCTCCAGTACTTTGGCCACCTCATGAGAAGAGAAGACTCCCTGGAGAAGACCCTGATGTTGGGAAAGATGGAGGGCACAAGGAGAAGGGGACGACAGAGGACGAGATGGTTGGACAGTGTTTTCGAGGTTACCAGCATGAGTTTGACCAAACTGCGGGAGGCAGTGGAGGACAGAGGTGCCTGGCGTTCTCTGGTCCATGGGGTCACGAAGAGTCGGACACGACTAAACGACTAAACAACAACAGTATAAAGAATATGCTAGCGAACACTTCTCTTTCAAAGAACTGTGTGCCTGTCCTGGAAAAAAACCCCACTATATTAAGAACAGTAGGGATTTGTTCCCTTGCATCCTAAGCCCCTATGACACAATATTCTCTGTGTTTGTACGTGTGCATGTGTGTGTGCATGCTCATGGAGTTATGAATGATACAGATTGCATAATCCCATGGGCAGAGGTACAGACAAAGAACCTTAAACGACTGTTTCATAATGCTCAGACAAACACAGTGTACTTGATTACTGACAGAAACTTATTTATATCATGTGTAGTATGTAGACCACCATGACTCCTTTAATTTGAAACAAAGGTATCAAAAGCAGTCATTGTTTTCCCTCATAAACATTGTCGGCATTCCTCTCTGTGTTCAAAGGGCATCTTTAATTCCAACGGCTGTGTTCTTTCTGGTGGAAATAAGACTTTCCTCTCTGAAATCTCCTATGTATACCTTAAGGAGAGAGGGGGGTGGAGGGAGATATATATTGAAAGCCTGCCAGATACCACATCTGCCTCTCTTTGCACCTCAAAGGGTGAAGCCAAACAGCAAGGTGGCGAAGACGAGTAAACTGATAAATTAACACCGTGAGGGCTACCCTCTCTCTTTCTGTCAAACAACTGTAGGTGATCTTTTCCCCCTGCCCTGGAAAAAAACAAAAAACCCTCACGCAATCTAGTTACCGGTTGTCTAGCTGGCAAATGCAATCTGTAACACCTGTGCAACAGATACACACAGATGTACGTATCCGGCTGTCAATCCATCTGTGGAAGGGACTGGATGGAACGGTTTGTCTTTGAAGAGGTGGAAAGGAGGGCAGATTCATGTACACCACAGCTAAGGAATCTGTTTTCTCCCACTGCTCATTGTTTATATATTGTGTTCTGATCATATTTTCTCGCTGTCATTCTAGGACCGTGCAGGTAACTGCAACTGAGGCAATATAGCCAAAGACTCGCAGAGCTAGTGGGATCTGTTCTGTGGCTAGCAAAACTTAACAAGGTAAGTTGAAGCCTTTTTACTTGATTCTGTCTCCAAATACTATGCAATGCTTCTGATCCCACCCCCCCCCCACCCCTCTGGCCATGTATCTTAATCAAATAGTCCAGGGTTTGGGGGCTTTTTGTAAAGAAGGATATTTGGTCCATGCCGCTGTGTCTCTGTTTCCTATGCGATATGTTGGTGGTGTGTAAATTTTTACAAACAGCTTCTATTATCTTTTGAATCCACAAAACAACAAAGGCGATAATTATAGTCTGAAGATGCTATAGTGTTTCAAACAAGCCTACAGTGGTGGTATTACAAAGAAACTGTTTGGTTTGCCTACAGCTTTTGCTGCACTCAAAGACATCCCAATTATGCTTCGCATTTCAGCCGAAAACTTCTGTCCTTAAACAGAAACAGCTTGCGTGAAACCTCTTAGAATTCTCCTTTTTAAATTTTTTCTTGATTCTTCTGCGAATAAAAAATGGTCCAAATGGTGGGTGCAGCGGGAAAGATCCCCCCCCCTCTACACCCCCTTGTACAAATTACGTCTGGCTTTGTGAATATAGGTACATTTTTTGTTGTTGTTGGGGGGAGGGGACAGGAATGATGAGGGGGATAAATGTATGTCATTTAAAACCTCTTATGTACATCTGCTACTTGTCAACCCGTGATCTCCTGATCCTTGAATATTTGGCAACCCTGTGATTTGCGATAATGGAATTACTAGGGGAAAAAGTTATCAACAAAGACAGTACATTATAAATGGGAAAAAGTTAGGCTTCAGATGTTTCAGAGATGAATGAACTTTGAAAAGGATGTAGTGGTACTGGTGGGGGCAGGTCAGGGGCCTGAATGTTGTGAACCTTTCGAAGAAACCACAAAGGTCTTTAAATATTATGGCCAATATAAGCATTACATGGGCCAGATCCTAAACTGGAACAAATCGCGGCCAGAGCTGTAGCTAGGTGATCTTGCGCCCCTGGCAGAACCGTCCAGATTGCTCCCCCTAGCCACGGACAAATTAACTCTTCTTTCCGCCTCTCCTCCCACACACACACCCCTCCAGTTCACCCTCTACTTAAAACCATTTCTTATGAGACAAAAATCAATATTTATATTTATGGACATATTTTAAAGCCGGTTTTGTGCCCCCCCAACTGCCTGCACCCCTGGCGGGGACCCACCTCACCACCCCCTAGCTACAGCTCTGATTGAGGTAAATTGAAATCTGTTGACA
Source organism: Podarcis gaigeae (assembly GCF_964106915.1). Taxonomy (NCBI): domain Eukaryota; kingdom Metazoa; phylum Chordata; class Lepidosauria; order Squamata; family Lacertidae; genus Podarcis; species Podarcis gaigeae. The sequence continues at coordinate 100,377,193 of NC_139678.1, read as the reverse complement.
TTTATTTAGGCTTAACACTCTAGATTAACTATTATGCTGAATGCTCAGTAGCATTGGGCCTCAACTAAATTGATCTCCCGGCTTATAATGTAGTTGTTAGGTAATGAAGAGTGCCCATGAACGGGAACTCCAGGATGCGGTTCACAAGTCCTCCGCATCCTATAATCCAGCCCTGGCAAAGACTGTTTGCAGTATAACAGTGAGTGAGTTTTGTGGTATGATGCCAGATCACAGATCTGCACATCTATTGGATTATAACTCCAGAGGAGAGAGATGGTAAGCTCCTGACCTTGAAGTCTCCAACTCTTGGCCTCATTACCTGGCACATGATAACAGCCACAGGGCATGTACATCCTATTCTAGTAAAATTTCTAAAAGTGTGCTGAAAATAAATACCTCAAAGTGTTTCATATTCATATGTTTTGATACTGAGGAGGCTTCAGATTACGCTAGACTGGGATAGCTCTGTCGGTAGAGCATGAGACTCTTAACTCAGGACTGTGGGTTTGAGTCCAATATTGGGCAAAAGGTTATTGCATTACAGCGGCTGGACTAGATGACCCTTCCAACCCTACAATTTTATTCTCTTTGAATGGTGAATTATAGCCATTCCTCACTTAGCCCACTGGCAAATAAACTAAAGCTGTGCTCACTCTCCCATTTTCTCTGTATCCAGGGCATTTCCATATCTGGTTTGTGAAGCTGTGTATGCACACTGATGAGCACAATCCACATTTATCTTGTGGTTTATTGAGAAATATGTACCGTATTTTGATGTGTTTCCCACACACATGCTGTGGAAGAACATCCCTGCCTCCTCTTTGCCCTCTGGTGTGGACAGGGGATGACATGGAAACAGATCCAACAGTACTTATGTGTACAACATCATGCAAATACGATTTGAAATGCGTTGGGGAGAAATGACCTCGCTACATTTCAAGTCAGCTGAGAGCACATGAAGGCCTGCCTAGCCTGGCTCCCCAGCTGTCTGCTCACCTGCTTTCTCACTCAGCTGAGCCCCTAGATTGTTCAGACCCTGGGATTCACTTGCCCTGTTGTGGGCAGGTGGGTGGGAGTGGCAATGACATGGGGAACTTTGGAAGGCCTGCCTGGTCCACCTGCTTGCCTACTAGCTTACTTGCTATGCCAGCCTGCCCACTCATGGTGCCCACTTGCCTGCTTTGCTCGCTTGTTCTGCCTGCGGTTGTCATGCTACAGTTGTTTGGCCACCTATTGGAGGCCATGTGAACTACAGCGTGATGACTTTCCCCCCCATACACGAATATTATATAGTAAAATAGATAGATACGACATTCTTATATGTCAGTTCTGTCTCTAATGTAAACTCTGGGCCTGTGCTTTCAGTGTTTAGCCTGCCCTTATGCACTTGCAGAAATGTTTATGCTTCTAAAGTCACTGGACTCCAATATGCTCAAAGAGGAAATAACTAAATTGAGGCAAATTTCAAAACAGACATATTGCTCTGTAGCTGTTCTTATGGAGAAAATGTTTTAGGTAGTACCTTAATAGTTTAACAACATTGGGTATGTTTTAGGGAACCACCAGCAGCCAACACTTCCAGGTTATTGTGCCGTAGTGGATTTACCCTCAAATGCCCTGCCAAAAAGTCCTTATATTGTTGAAATGGCAAGTAATATTGTAAAGCTTCTGCTCATTTCTTAGGATAAATAACCTTAAATCCTTCATGCATTTATTCCTAAAGAGGTAAATGATCTAAGCCCTTGCATATAGCTTAAGTTCAGTGTAGGTACAGTATGTCACAATTGACCCTTTCTCCCTCTCTAGGCTACAATCCTGTGCAGTGGCATTAAGCCCTGGGAGCAACCCAACTAAACACAGTGACATTTATTTCTCAGGGTCAAACTACAAGTGAAGCTAAGTGAGTCTGAATTCTGTAATGAGGATTTCCCCTCCCTCTCCATTTAAGAAGGGACAGTGACAGTGACAGTCAGGATCATGGCATGCTTCTATGCAGTGGAAGAGTCGAGGCAAAGCAAAGGCAGAGTGGGAGGAGTATAAAGATGAAGACAGTCCATAGGCATGAAGAGTCTCCAAGTGCCTCTAATCAACAGACCAGCCTCAGCTGACAGTTTTATAGGGATCAGAATGTTATAATTCAATGGTGTAAGAAAGTATATTGGGTTGGTGTGGCCTATTACCTAAAGCCCATATCATTAGCAAAGGCTGAAACCCCACCAGACACCTTCCAGATCACCAGTTCAAAACCTCCATTAGGGTTGATTCCCGAAACAGGACAGCCAAACCTACTTGTGCAGCTATTGCTGGCACAATAGACATGCCAGCGAATAAATTGCTGTTTTTAAATTTTAGTCCACAAAGTTTTGACTAACCTCATCCATATCTTCATAGATATTCTTGAGCCTTCTCAGTTAAAATGTTGAGAGATTACAGTTAACAGATGCTTTTATTAGATTCAAAGCTCTGTGTTGGCCTTCTGGAGAGATAGACCAAGATGTTGATCAGGTCACGGATAATGTAGTTGTTAACGATTTTTTTTTAAAGAAAAACATTAAAAGCCATTACTCCTCATTGAGATAATTCTGGCAACATTATTCTGTAGAAGTGCACCTTTTGTGTAACAACAAAATGACAAAATTGAAATGTTAAAAGTAGAGCATCTGAACAAAAGCCTGTGAAATCATTTAGACAAGATCATTGTCCTGCCATTGTAAAAGAACAGGGAAGTGACAGAATGGGGCAGGGGGGGGGGGAAGAGGCACTTGTCACAATAAGGTAAAGAGGATTCCTCTTTGTTCTGTCTATCCTACTTGGAAGGGTTGTCGGCTAACGGCAGAGCACCCTCCTCTGGCAGCTTGCCCAAAATGAAAGTCTTCAGTTTGGAGACTCGAAGCCTCTTTCAACAGGGGAAAGAATCCTCTTTGTAATTTAAGCCTGCAGCTATGTCTTAACAGAGAGGTATGGCACTCTGTGGGAATACATAATCATTTGTGTACAGAATCAGATGCTTGCTTCTGTTATGAATGGAATGCTACTATCACTGTGTAATCACTACTACAAGTACTTCTTGTCTCAGTTTACACTGCGTATGCTAAAACTCCTGCTGTTCTACCAGGGTGGAAGGGAGGCACAGTGGAGACTGCCCTACCAACTTCACAATCTCGCCTCCGCAAGCCCCTGCCTACTTAACTTCTTACTTACAACCAATCTGGGGATGGCTCTGCCTGGAATTGTCTCTGCCTACTGTTATTCTCCCTGCCTTCTGCCCTACCAGTCCCAGTGGGCACTAGTCACAAGTAGGGCAAGGCAAGGCTTTCCACAAGCCTTCCCATCATTGGTCCCTCATTTGGTTTCCACTCTGCGACTTTCCCTTTAACGGGTTGCTTTTTTCTAAAGAAAGGAGCCACATGGTTGTGAAATGGAGAAGACGTTGAGCAAGGCCTGAGGGTAGCTAGGAAGCAGCTGGAGAGAAAGAAGCGAAAGGGTAGTTTGCGCTGGGAAATAGCTGTTGGTGGACGAATGCCAAAATATAGAGCGGGAAGGATTTGATGTACCAGCAAGTATGGAGCCAAAATGGAGGTTGGATATGGAGTTAGCAGCGCTTAAGAGTTTGGTTGCACATACATTCGAAAGCTAAATGGCTTGGGAGATCTCAGTTGCCTGGAACCACCATTGAACGAGGCTCCCATAAATGTGTTTTAAGGGGGGGAATGCATTTGTTTTATTTGGTGCTGCTCAGCCATGAAACTCACTGGGTGACATTCAGTCAGTGTTTCTCAGCCTAACCGACTGCACAGGGTTGTTGTGAGGATAAAATGGAGATAAAGAGAACCACCTTGAGCACCTTGAAGTAAAGGTGGGATATAATATTAATAGTAAATAATATTCCGCTGACCAGCTTTGCTGTCAGTCTCCCCCACCCCTAGGGGCAGAGAGGGAACAGCAGCAAAGCTCTGTGTGTTTTATGTCCAGCCTAGCAGACTCACAGGGCCTGGCAAGGGCTCCTCCTCATGCCCTCCTCCATCATGGGGGCAATGGGGCATTTCACCTCAGCTACCAGAACATATTGGCCCCATCTGCACTGCACATTTAGAGCAGTATCACCCCACTTTAAACCGGAAGGAAACCTATGAATTGTTAAGGGTGCTGAGCGTCATTAGGAGTGGAGATCCTTATTTCCCTCACAGAGCTACCACTCCCAGAGTTACCCGGGGAAAGGGCTTGGTTGTTTAAATCACTCTGGGAATTGTAGGGCCCTTCTCCTAACAATTTTCAGCAACCACAACAAACTTATATTTAGGGAAGCCATGACTGATTAAAGTGGTGTGTGATACTGCTTTAAATGTACGGTGCAGATGTACAGACCAATGTTGCTACTTAAACAGGACAAGGCGGAAGTGGCTGTTTTTAGGAACAAACTCAGGGAAGCCCATGCCCCTGCTCATTCACATCAAGCTACCCATGCTGATTTAGGGCCAGCATGCAGCAGGAGTGTTTAAGGGAAAATATGCTCCTATCGCTGCTTTCCGACCATCTTTAGAGAGCCTTGGCATGCAAAGCCCTTTGTTAATCCGTGCACCAGTGAACCAGGAGGAGCCTTGCCGCACATCTTGCGAGGTTGGGCTTTCCCTGTTGTGTCCTATGCTTAGTACGAAGGCAGCTCTAGGCTTTGTCCTAAAACTCCATGAGGCATGGGCAGCCCAGGGGCATTATCTTTGATTAGTGCTGCTTTACTAAACAAACGGGAACATTGGATTGCAATAGCAGCCTAAGCAGCAGACCGAATACTAAATGCCTGCAGTGGCGGGACACTTTGCTGAGCAATATACTGCACAAGGAGCTTTTGTCATAAGTGTTGACCCAAAACATTTGGTCCATAAAAAGAGTTTACAGTCGTGGGGACTCCTGGCAGCGATCGCTTTAATGCAGGATCTGTGTCATGGCGTAAAACAAATTACTTCAGACATTGCACTAAATGGGTGGAAACGACACAGGAAATGGCTCCATATAAAACAAGAGGCACACCAGTCACCTATGCACAGGGGCACCGTTTTGAAGCAGACGTGAACACATGTCCTTGGCATCGCAACCCGTTGCAGCCCGTCACATTTAGAAACTTTCCCTCCTCCTGGGTGCTTCTACCAAATACGGGCACTCCTCCTTCACGAACGTTTTGGAGAAGCTTCCGGATGCAGATTTATTTTTATTTTTAGAAAACATTTAAAAGGAAATATTATCCAGCGCAGAACCTACCATTGCACAGTCATTGATTGAGTTCTGCATGGTAGTTTGATAAATCAGATTCACTTTCTGTTAATTAATTTGGATATATTAGCAGTGGCATGATCCAATATTACTAGGGATCATCTCCAACTTTTGGTCACTCTCAAATCATGCATTTAATTTCATCTCTGATATATTTTCAAGCACGAAGGCCAGCCCTAACAACCGATTTCACATTGCCTCAGTGTAGCTTATTTCCTTCCTCCTGTCATAGATAGTGGTGGCACCAGAACAAGAAAAAGAAAGAAAAAAGCGGGGGCGAGAAAAAGGCCAGACAACGGGCAAAATGAATTTCTGGGCAGCCTTCTGAGAGAAAAATATTTCATATTAACACATCCTAAACGTATTTTCTCTGAGGTAACTATTGTTTTGATGGCGTTAATTATTACAATTAAGCAGGCTCAGGATCTCAGCCCGTATTTATCCCTAGCATATTTCAAAAAGTGAAAAAATCCAGACACAAAAGTTGTTGAGCTTTTTAAAGTTTTGCACAAAGTTTTCGAAATTTCCCCCGGTTACGTGGTCTGAATACTGGACATATGGCAACCCTACCCTAAATGACAACTGCCATTCAGTTGTAATTAGTATGTGATAAATTTTCCCTCAAGTAACCAGAAGACCAGCAATTGGGGTCGTAAAGTTGTGTGTTATCTGATTGCCCCCTTCACTTCACTCTGGCAACATATATGGTGGGCTATGGGGGTAGTGACATGCAGCCCTCCAGATATTCCTGATTTCAATTCCCCCGGCCATGCTGATGAGAGCTAGACTCCAACAACATCTAGAGGGCCACAGGTTATTCTCCACTGACCTGATGACCTCCTTAACTTTTCCCAGTGAAAGGTTGTTCCTTGTAAGCGCAGGCATATAATTCCACTGCCTTTCAACCTTTTTTTAACTGACTGCCTCCATGTTTTCCTCACCTTAATTTGTGAAGTCAGGTGATTGACAGGTGGTCAGTCCCACCCTCTTGTCAAGTTTGCCCACCAGGCCAGCTTTAATAATGATCTGGTCTGTGAAGCCAAAAAGATTCCCACCCCTGTAGTATGACGAGGAAGGGCAGTGATAGTGAAAGGCCCAGTCATATGCCCATTCTGTATAAATTAGAGCTACTTGGTCTAAACCACTGAGCCTCTTGGGCTTGCCGATCAGAAGGTCAGAGGTTTGAATCCCCACAATGGGGTAAGCTCCCTTTGCTCGGTTCCAGCTCCTGCCCACCTAGCAGTTCGAAAGCCCGTCAAAGTGTAAGTAGATAAATAGGTACGTCTCCAGCGGGAAGGTAAACGGCGTTTCCGTGCGCTGCTCTGCTTCACCAGAAGTGGCTTAGTCATGCTGGCCACATGACCCAGAAGCTGTACGCCGGCTCCCTCAGCCAATAAAGTGAGATGAGCGCCGCAACCCCAGAGTCGTCCGCAACTGGACCTAATGGTCAGGGGTCCCTTTACCTTTTACCTTTAACATAAAGTTTATATATTTGTTTGCTGTCTGAGAAGACTGTAAGGTGGGACTGATAATCTTCCCCCTTCCTCACTGTACAACTATATTGGCCATCAGTCTTTCTTTCTTTCTTTCTTTCTTTCTTTCTTTCTTTCTTTCTTTCTTTCTTGTGATTTGGAAAGCTATTCACATGATAGAAACAGCTTTGGGTATAAAAACTGGTTTTTGGCACTCTTCTTCTGAGTAATTGCAACTATTTTCTGCTTTCTTAAATGTCGACCAGTTTGTGCACCATGTGGCTAGAGGCTACACACCACTAGTCATCCTCATGGTTAGAGATCCAAAGCTGTGAAGTATGGGAGGTACCACCACTGGTGGAGGAAGAGGGGTGCGGGGGGAGCGCACCACCCCTGGCAGTGGGGTGCCATTGTGGCTGTCCCTCCACCTGCGCTGGGTGCCACACCCCCGCAGATGGCATGCCATGCCCCCAGGACCCATGCCACGCCCCTGGGATATACGCCAGCCACACCCCCGCCTGCTCTCCGCCCGCCAGTGCTGGAGCATGAAGCTCTGCCACTGGGTGCCACCATAAATGCAAGGTCAGGACTGGGTTGTAGTCAGCAGTCTGGAGTGAGCCAGGAACTGGGAGTCAGGACTGCCCAGAATTCTCCTGCTCTCAACACAACTAAACAAATCAAAAGATTCACTCTTGCCCTATCTCCCATCAATAGTTTATTGATCCCACTAAACCTTTACAAAAACAAATACTCCTTTCTAACTGGAGACCTGTACCTCTCAATTCATCCCAAAGAGAATATGTGGAAGTGATAACAGTTCTTCATGAGAAAAGGGCTCGCACGACCTTTATTTATGAGAGAGCACGGAGGGGTGTTCCATTAAGTGCCCACCCTCTTTAAATTACTTTGCAAACTGAGCTTAGGCACATGTCACTGTTTTTACGAACTCATGTGCTATGATCTCCCAATAACAAATAGGAGAGGGTGCCTATTTTGACCTCAGAAGCCTGTTCAAAGTCACTGTGAGCTATTATTTGAGTAGCTTGAGGTGAAATAATGTTCAGCTCAGCTTCCTGGAGCTGCATTTGAAATGCAATTAATTGACTGCTGTTAGTTGTCAATTAACATTTATTATCAATTAGTTCATCAAATTGATTAGTTGGCAGGACCTTAAAGCCTAAATGCACTCCTTTCCATTATAAATATGTCTATAAGGGTAAAAGCAACTTGCTAATTGATGTCAAACTGAAATTGCTTATGTTGGTCAAGATACAGGCGAGTACACTGTATTTTAAAAGCCTATTCAACTCATTTTGCAGAAAACAACACAGGGATTTATTTATTTATTTTTTAAAAAAAACCTTTTCATAGGTGAAATATAAAAAATAAACTTAGAGTAGACGGACAGATATGGGGGGGATTGTTAATGAAGGTTTTTCTCTCATCTATCACTGTGGCAGTGACTAATAAGTGCTTCTTCATACATTGACCTGGTTTTCATGTAATAGTAAACCATAAACTATGGATTACTGTGAACAAGCAGCATTCTGTTTTATGCAGTTCAGTCATATCCACCTCTTTCCTCCCTGTGCTGCTCTGGGAGGAAACAAACAAATTCACTGGCTTAGCATTGCACGTGGAGCAGAGTTCATGGTTTGGTTTGGTTTGGTTCAAACAAACTATTGCAACAAGTACTATAGCACTAAGGCTGCACTCTGCTCTGTTCCGTCTTGATACAGCACAGGGGGAAGAGGAGCACGTATGATTGAGCAGTGTGCACGGGAATGCAGCTCATTCACAGTAAACCATGGTTTGTTTTAGGTCATGGCTTACCATCATGTGTGGGTGAAGCCTTTGTACTTCCCTTTAAAAATGGCATGTGTGAATACAACCAATATCTGTCAGTTGCAGTCATTAGCCCAAGATCAACATATCTACCACCAATAGTTGTTGTTTTTCTGCTGTGCTTCCAGACACACACCTGCTTTTTGTCCTACCACCTTCCCCACATGCTACAAGCAGATTAGGTTTGTTCCACCTAATCCTCTGCCCCAAGTTACTGGCATATTTATCAATTTCAATGTTTATCCATTTAAATGTTTTTGTGGTTGCACTCCCCCCCACCAGAAAACCCCCCATCTCTTTCATTTTTTAAGAACCCCTCCGCCCTCAAATTCTGAGCATGGGAGGGTTTGTCGCAAGCACCAGACAATCAGTACAGTGGTACCTCGGGTTAAGAACCTAATTTGTTCTGGAGGTCTGTTCTTAAACTGAAGCACCACTTTAGCTAATGGGGCCTCCCACTGCCGCCACACGATTTCTGTTCTCATCCTGAAGCAAAGTTCTTAACCCAAAGTACTATTTCTGGGTTAGCGGAGTACGTAACCTGAAGCGTGTGTAACCTGAAGTGTATGCAACCCGAGGTACCACTGTAATCTGCATTGTTAGACTGGAAAATGAAGGAGGTGACTTTATCAGTGTCAGTGGACCTAGTCAATTTGCACACGGCATAGACACCTTCTCCTTTAAACAAAAGGAACCAGTTGTTCCTGGGCTCGATTCACTTTGAAAGTTTGCTTGTCCCAAAGGGCTCAATCTGCAGCTGGCACTGCTCTCCCCAAGGTTCATGCATCTGCATCAGGCCTACTTTAATGACAAGTAGAACAAATTCTTAAATAAGCAGTGGCTCAGAGGCTCTGTTCTTCCATCACTGAAGTGTATCAGCGTCATTGAGGAGGGACATCTATCTGTGCCTGAAATATAGGAAGGTGTCCTGATAGATAGATAGATAGATAGATAGATAGATAGATAGATAGATAGATAGATTTTATTGTCATTACACAAGTGCAACATTGCACAAGTGCAACGAAATTGGATGCCATCCCTTAAAAACAACAAAAGCAAAACAACAACAACAACCAAACAAACCACATTCCAGAATACATGTATTCTTTCTTTCAAAAGTTATACGTGTCGGAGGTGGGGGGGAGTTAAATCTGGGTGGAGGTGGAAGAGCTTGTTATTTTAGGTATCACTTTCTTTTCTCTTCTCTTAAAGGCCAGCTAAGCACTCACAGAGGGAATATGAGCTGGGTGCGTGTGAGGAGGGGGGGGGGCTCTAATTTTGCACAGCAGAATAGGGACCAGCATATTTATTTACTTTCTAATTAGTTTAACTGAAGAAGTTTTTGTGTTGCAAAACAAACAGCGAAGAATATGTATAGCATCTCCATTTTTTATTCATAGTCTTTTTTTTACAGTTCGTTTACTTTTTGTATGGGACACATTGCTCTAGGTATCATGCAGTTGGGCGAAAAGAGCAGGGAGAAAGAGAGGGAGATGGGAGGGTAATGTTATTTCATTCTATTACACAGTGTTTGTGTAGGGCATTGTTTCGGCATCATGGGCAGGTTCTTTATTTGTACATCTATTTATTTTTAATAGGGAGCGGTGCAGTATTTGCAGGCTCATAGCGTTTCCTTACAGTTTTCAGCATATCCAGCTCCCTGCCTTCTGTTTGTGCAACACGGATCGAGCGGCAATTGGTCTGTGTTTGTGTGCGTGCTTTTTTTATGGACACTGAGTACCTGCGTTAAAGGGTTCTTCGTGCCCCTTGCCTTTGTGAGCAGCTAGACTGTTCCTATCTGCCCCCTCCAAAAATAAAGGGGGGAGGAACACCCTGTGACCTAAATATGGCTGAAAGACACAACATGTGACCCGCTTAGCGTGCCTGTCATGGCCTGGAGCCACAGCAGGAACTCTATTAGTGGGAACAGCACAGATGCTACCAGATGGCCAACATATTGTCCAGAGATGACCCATGTATAATTGCAGAAAAGTTCAATACATTCAGGTTTTGAATTTAATTGCATTGACCACCTTAGCTGCTGCTGCTGCTGTACAATTTAATGTATTTAAGGTGGAAATTTGCTCTCTCTGAGTGCAGGAAGATATCCAACTGCTTTTAACTTCGCAGATTTTATTGTTCCGTGCAATTTAACACCTGAACACACAGAAGTGAGTGAGGCTGTCCTTATTCCACTCTTCCCCCACCTTAGTTTCCCTTCGCCTGAGATTTGAATCCAGCAGCAAAACTTTCTAGTTCAGGAAAGGAGGCTGGGAGGGGGTTTAGTGAACCCTGTGGAGTGCCACGCTCATCGCAGGATTTGTGGCACAGTGCATAGAGCACTATTTTCAGGGACACATCTCAGCACAGCTGTGAAGGTCATTGGCCCTCACAGGGCTGTTCTGAAGAGAAAGGAGATATGAATTGTAAAGCAGGGCATTTGAGAATGCCATTAATCATAGTGATGGCTTTATTTGAGTAAGAACTGCTGGAGTTGAACTCACCAAGTTGCCTTCTAAGAGCCTCCTTCACATGTTAGTCATGTGAAGAGATGTCAGGCAGTTAAATGCTTCTTTCCCCATTCGGGACAATGGGAACGTAGTCTGGGGCTTTGATGAAACAACCACACTGCTTGCTTGGTCTGAATCAGTTGGAATTCTGCCTCATGAAGAAGGTAGGGTCATTTTCCTCATGGCCCTTCATTCAGCATTCCACACACAGGCCAAGAAGCAAGCCAAAGAAACATTATTTTATGCTGCGTTAACAGACGTATAGTGTCCAGATCAAGCAAAGTAATAGTATCCCTTTATTCTGCCTTGGTTAGACCACACCTGGAATGCTGTGTCCAATTCTGGGCACCACAATATAAGAAGGATGTTGACAAGCTGGAACCTCTGCAGAGGAGGGCAACCAAGATGATCAAGGGTCGGGAAAGCAAGCCTTATGAGGAATGGTTGAGGGAGCTGGATATGTTTAGTCTGGAAAAGAGGAGACTGAGAGGAGATATGATGTTGTTGTTGTTTAGTCGTTTAGTCGTGTCCGACTCTTCATGATCCCATGGACCAGAGAACGCCAGGCACCTCTGTCCTCCACTGCCTCCCGCAGTTTGGTCAAACTCATGCTGGTAACCTCGAAAACACTATCCAACCATCTCGTCCTCTGCCGTCCCCTTCTCCTTGTGCCCTCCATCTTTCCCACACCTGATATGATAGCCATCTTCAAATATGGAAGATGGAGCAAGCTTGTTTTCTCCTGCTCTGGAGGATAGGACAGAAACCAATGGCTTCTTCAAGTTACAAGAAAGGAGCTTCTGACTAAATATCAGTAAGAACTTTCTGACAGTGAGCCTTTTGACAGTGGAACAGAGACTTCTTTGCATGGTTTTGCTCTCTCCTTCCTTGGAGGTTTTTAAGCAGAGGTTGGATGGCCATCTGTCATGGATGCTTTAGCTGAAATTCCTGCATTGCAGGGGGTTGGACTAGATGACCCTTGGGGTCCCTTCCAACTCTACAATTCTATGATTCTTTGAGTAACAAAAACTGAAAACCAACACATGCTGTGTGTATGATACAATCTTTTGGTTAAAATTTTTTAAAAAGTAACTGAAATGGCATTTTTTGTATATTTATATAGTTTTCCCTTAAAACAAGTAAATGGTTAAATCCCTGCGCCTAAATAATAACTAAGTAGGCTGGTATGCCCAAAATCCCACCCCTGAGTCGCACTGCTGCTTCAAGTAAGAGACAGGTAGCCAACATGGTACCCTTCAGTTTTGTTGGACTCCCACCAGTTCCATCAATCCTAGTCAGCATGGCCAGTGGTCAGGAATGATGGAAGATGTCATTCTGAAACATCTGGAGGTCATGGCATTGGCTGTCCTTGCAATAAGACATGAGCCAGGGTGGACTGTCTCCAGGATTTCACACAGGGCTCTCTCTCAGCCGTACTGGGAGATGTTGCATTATGGGATGGAGGGGTGAGGGAAGCTGCTCCTAGAACTGGCACACTCTAAATACAAATTCACGGGAAACAGGATTACACCTGCTGGCTCCATCACACTGCCTGCACACATTTAGTGTGACACCAGCATAGAGGCTATCCATGTTTGTGGCCTGTGTGTCAAGGTTACGCCACTGAACATGTGTAGGCAAGGAGGAACAGCCCTATCATATGCATGCTCAGTGTATACCCCTGTTGGATGGATATACATAGGTGGAGTTTGTCACAGCAGCATTGCATCCACAAAGGAAGGACTGCCGAGGGAACATTCACATTATCGTGTTGCATGCATATGCTCTTGTTTCAAATTGAATGTGTAGATCTATGGAATCCAATATGGTGGCAGCCACAGTCTTAGTAGTGGCTGTCTAGAATAATAATAATAATAATAATAATAATAATAATAATAATAATGTTTATCCAGCTCTGGTCTCTTGTGGGAGAGTGTTCAACCAGGCTGGGGCCCCGAAAAGGCCCTGGCTGTAGTCAAGGCCAGTCTAATTTCCCTGGGGCCCGGGATCTTCAAGGTGTGGTTGTTAGCCGACTGTAAGGTCCTCCATGGGGCGTACCAGAAGAGGCAGTCCCATAGGTACAAGGGTCCTAGGCCTTATAGGGCTTTATAGGTTAAAACCAGCACCTTAAACCTGATCTTTCAAGTCAAATGCTACATAGAGCTATTGCCATTCAACACATAATGGGAGCGAGAGGGGAGGGGGGGATAACAAAAACAAAACAAAAAACCCACGGCATTTTAAAACATCTAAAATAAAAATTACATTTTAAAATCTGAATAATCATGTTCTATACTAGCACCTACCAGACACATTGGGTTGATTCAGCACATAATTGGGCTCTGGCCAGAACTGGTTTTTAAAAAACCTTTATATATAATTGAAATGGCATTATACTTAAAACACAGGAAAGCTTGTTTTAGCACCCTCCTATTACCCTTTACACACCCCATGCTTTAGCTAATCAAATGCAACCCTCCGCCACATGCATTTTTGATTTGATCATTGCCTCTTGAAGGGCTGGGCCCCCTGCCTGCTGTGCATTGTGATGGGGGATATTTAGGTTCTGCGTATAGGATAATGATAGCGCAACATGTAGCCGATGAGAAACCTTCCAAGTGAATAGTGCAGACAGATCAATTCTCATGCCACCAGCAAGTCCTCTTTTCCAAACTGTTTCTTTTGAGAAGCTGGTCCTCTTTGCTGTTTGCTTTGGGCAGAACTAGGTGCATTGATCGTATTTGCATCACTTTTGTTAAAAGTTAATGTCTGGTGTGGGGTGAGGCAGGCATGCCATGGAAGCTTGCACAATACACCAGTATTGGTGAAGATTCTTTTGCAGATAAGGAGACGTAATGGAGTTTCTTTAGCCAGGACTGCCAGCTAAGAGAAAGAAAGAGAGAATACAGTGGTACCTCAGGTTACATACGCTTCAGGTTACAGACAGGTTACAAGCTAACCCAGAAATAGTGCTTCAGGTTAAGTACTTTGCTTCAGGATGAGAACAGAAATCGTGCTTCAGCAGTGCGGCGGCAGCAGGAGGCCCCATTAGCTAAAGTGGTACTTCAGGTTAAGTACAGTTTCAGGTTAAGAACGGACCTCCGGAACGAATTAAGTACTTAACCCGAGGTACCACTGTATGACTATTTTGTAATTTAGTGTGAATGCACAGATTGCCCCCACTTCACTCTCCTCTCCCCCCTCCCACTCCACAAACAGGAACAGCAAGCCATGAACTTTGGCTTAGCATTGTGCCCTGCTGGTCGATCATGGTTTGTTTTGTTCAACCAAACCACTATAGTTAAGCCAAAAACGAAGCTTGGCTTCAGATCATGATTTGTTTGGAGCAATACAAGCTACTGTTACCAAGTTTAGACATAACACCAAACCATAGAGACAACTAGTGAGCAACTAGCAGGTCACACAGGACAAGAAGAAGGGTTGGGTGTGTCCTATAGGCTACCTGTGCACTAGAGACTTGGCTTGTGGGAGTCTTTTTCTGCTACAGCTTGTAGCACGTCACAGAGGACTATATAATGAAATGAATATATCAGAACTGGCGAGTGGGTGGTCCTGCCTTTGAACAGAGGGTTCCCTCCATTCCCTAGTGGTCCCTCCTGGTTCTTGGAATGTACACTGCCTGCTCCTTCCTATTCATTAGGCATTAATGAAGGCTGAATTATTTTCGGGTCCAATTTAAGGTGCTGGTACTTACCTTTGAAGCCTTAAATGGTTTGGAACCCAAATACCTAATAGCGGGGGGGGGGGGTCCCCCCCATCCGGAACTCACTGGAATAGTAGCTTGCCTGTGCAGTCAGAAGAATTCACTTGAAGATTTTGTTGAAAATTTAAGACAGTTTGCAGAAGGTAAGAAGGCATTGGGCAGTGTGTTCAAACTGGGGGTGGCACAGTTGCCAGGCAGACTGTTACATATGAACAACTGCACATAATTTTATTATTAATTTTATTACTGCTTCATTTATATTATCTACGACATATATAGCCCAAGAGCCCAAGCTGGCACACACTGTTTGCTACCTACCCCTATTATTATCTTCACCACAACCCTGCGAGGCTGAGGGTTGCTGCCTAGCACCCAGTGAGCTTCGTGGCTAAGTAAGGATTTGATTCTTGGTTTCCCATGTCCTAGTCCAACATTATAGACACTACACTACACATGCTCTTTTTATGAGATCCACTATCTGATTTATTGCAATTAAGAATAAATAGTACTTATCAAGTGGGGGGTAGAATTTGGATTAGGAACCTAGTGCTGGTGCATTGGGCAACCGCCTACAAAAGTGGGGCCCTTAGGTAGCATACCTGATGCCAGTGCACTCCTCTGTTCAGCACCAGCCAAACGCCGTTTAAATTTTACACAACGCCCTGGAGCTGTGTTATGATGGGGAAGATGTGATAAATTGAAATAGTAACAGCTTAGGAAGGGTTGGGTCTCGGGCAACCATTGTTGGTGGCCCCTGCCAGGGCAGCGAGATCCCACAGATGTCTGTGGATGCTACACCATAGTGCTGTGCTAATTGTTGCTATTCTCCGTGTCCTAAAGCTACCTTTATTTTTCTTTTTAACAAAACAAAACAATACCCCAAGTCTGGAAGATTCTCATGTGCATCTGCTGTGTAACATCCAGCTTGGCCCTCAGCCCAGCTTGTCTGCCAGCACCAAGCACGGGAGTGAACATAATAACATTATTGCTATTTATTGCCAGACTACAACTCCCATCATCCCTGACCATTGGCTGTGCTGACTGGGGCTGATGAGAGATGTAGTGCAACAAGAGCTGGAGGGTCGATGGCTCTCCCCCCCCCCCCCCCCGGTGCTAATCAAAACTTGTGTTGTCTTCTGTGAATCAAAGCAAGAAAGCTCTGAAAAGTGCATATTGGAAAATAATTGTAAGTTTCCCACTTCAGATCTTCAAGTGTAGTAAACTGCTGTGGCCCACTTGATTGTTGTGAGCCTAAGCTGACAACTTACCCCAGTCATCTCATGCAATCATTTAGGCTGATTTAAGAGCGACCCAAGCTGTGCTTCCTTTTTGGCTCACTCATGATATATCTGGAAGCAGAATCTCACCATTGCCATTTTGTAATAATTCTGCAGGATGATGTGCTGTTTTGTCATTTGCAGGATGAGGAGACGCATCCTTCATGGGAGGATATTATTTTGAAAGCAATTGCTGTTCATACCAGTGTATTCCCAAAATTGAATTGTGTGTGTTTCTTTTTTTAAAAAAAGAAAAGAAAAGAAATAATCACTTATATTATATTTTCAGTAACTTGAGATTACTTATAGAGAATATGTCTAATTAGCTGCTTCCTGCAGTTACATTTTGAAACATTCAGGTAAACAAAGCTGATCCTAAAACAGCAGTTGATGAGTCTAAGGATGGCTGAAAGGAGGGTTCCTAAGCATGATGATTTTATGACGAGTGTAAAGAAACAGAAAGCTGCCTTGAGCTGACAGAGACCAAAGGCTTGTCTGGCCCCAGTTCAAATTGCCCCTCAACCATCAACATACCAAGAAACTACTGTTCTCTCAGCATTCTGCAGAATAGAGATAATAATAATGACAATATAGGCCAATATTAATATGCTTTAAGTCCATGTACTGAAGGGCTTTAAAAAGCTGGAGTGTACCACATAATGCAAATACTAATGAGAATACCAATAGAAGTAGTAGTAGTAATAATAATAATAATAATAATAATAATAATAATAATGGCTTTTTAAATTGGTGAGAATTTCAAAAGTAGTTTATGGTGCATTCAGAGGGGTAAAAAAAGAAGAAGTTATAAGTGAGTATCTGTGAGCCTGTGTAGAAAAACTCTGGTTTGTGGCATTTTGAGTTTTACTGAATGAACAACAGTTTTCTAAATATGGATTCATAGGATTTCCTGTTTGCACTTTTGAAAGAGACTTGCCGCTATTCAGATATGATGTAGAGAAGGAAGAAGTCATTTGTATAAAGGGACAGCAGTCTGCATGGAGGGCTTTGTGTGCATAGTGAGTGTGTGGCACCACCATCAGGTAGATCATGTGGTTCAGGTGTTGCACCTCAGATGATGTGGACTTTCCCCCAGACTTCCTTTCACCTGTGGCTTTGCTATTCATAGTAGACATTTCAGCCATTCCATGACTAGCCAGTCATATCCCGCAGTTACAGCTTGGGTTTTAACTATAAACAACACTATCTAGACACCTAATTTAGTTACATTTGTTTTAAATGTTTCATTTGGTTTATCTCTCTTCCAGTTATGGTTTCATATATATGTTTTAAATGGGTTTGCTTTAGTCATGGTTGTATATCATTGGTCCTGTACACAATTTGAGGGGGAAAGGTGAAATTGAGCAAGTGGTATTTTCTAAATTCAAAAATAAATAAGCAAGTGAAGATTTATAAAATAATCTTCCGAGGTAAGAAGACTGCTACTTTGAAACCAAACTACAAGGTTGCTATTGTTAGTACTACTCATATTACAGGAAAGATAATGTTGCACTATCTAATTTGCACTCTTGATATGATGATGTGAGACTTTGCAGACACCTGCAGAAAGACCAGTGCAAGTCCAGATACTGTCCCAGCCAAAGATTCACTTAGGAAATTGTATCAAGTTAAGATCTTTCAGATGTATGTTGTTTGAAAGTCCAAGAGACAGTGGTTGAGATGAGTCTGAGTTCCAAGCATGAAATTGGCTTATTTTGGGCAAATTGTGTGGTCTAACCAAAATGTGTGGGTTTGGCCTATAAAGGGTAACTAGGCCAGCCGTCGCTTCTGTGAACTGATTCCCTACGTTAAAGAACACAGCTGTCTATGAGAATCGGTGATTATATTCTTAGTACAGTATCTCATTTAAACTGGGTACTGCTAGATGTTGCTCAAATTACCAACTGAGCTCCAAATTCCTATTGGTTGACTGTTGATGTAGTCATAGGAGTCATAGAAATTGATAGGTTGTCTCTCAATCACAATTCATAGTTATATAGTTTTAGCACAGTTTGGTCATTTTCTTTAACCCGAGTTGTTGTTGGGTGAAAAATGTCCAAAGTTTGGCATTTGCTCTGCCTGGGAATAAAACAGTTACCACCTTACATGGAGTTTAGTCACTGGGTGGCACTGGACTTTGTTGTATCTGGACAGATTTGAGAGTTTTCTTCTTGTCGGCAAGAACCAAAAGTTCCTGTCAAGTGTGTCCGCTAAACCTTCTATGATAAAACGTAGCAAGTCATATTTTCCATGAATCACCCTGATGATAGGGTGACCAGAAAACTGAGGAGCAGAAACCAGATTTTTTTTTTAAAAAAAAAAAGTGCGTGGGGGCGGGGGGTGAATCTAAGAGAGGAAATGCTTGTGGCCAGAACTTTTCTACTGGACTCAGTTATTTCAACTGGGCTCAGTTATTTCAATTCTGACTGGTTAATACCCTCTTCATCCGGTATTTATTTACACATTGGTATGTGTAAATAAATTTATTTACACATTTATTTATACATGGGTGCTCTACTGAATGACTGTTGCAGGTAAAAGGCCTTCTGTGCAAAATTGCTTATTCCAATATTTGTCAGTACATGAATGATAGCTTCATGGGTCCTGCTTTCCTTCCCTTTTGTAAAAAACCTGTTGAGTATGCCTCTCTTTTATTGTTCAAGTGTGTTGCAATAAACTGCATAAACCTTCCTAGGATGTTGTGCAGTGGTCCACCTTAATTTCAAATAGATACCCCTTGCAATTATGTCAGCTACTTAAATTTATTTGCAGACAGTCAATTCATATTGATCATAACTTGACCTTACAGTGACCTTGAGCAAAGGTACTTTGCAACTCTCATAGATATTGTGATCAATACCGGTGAGTAATTGACTATACCTAGTTACTGATAAATGAAGAGTGGTTGGTTTGGGCTTGTTGGTTTTTTTTCCTTCTCCTTCCCCCTTTCATTTTAAAGGTACACTATTTTCAGAAACAAAGATAATAATGGCTCATTTAGTCAACAGCTTGTAAAGGTTTTGTATTGATACGCAAAGGTATAATGACAACCTCAGGCATTTACAAGTGGCGCAGAACAATGGGGTGCAAAGATACAGGAGAAGGAATCATTACTTCCCCAGCTTCAACTGCAAAAAAACATGATATTTATGACAGAGAGTGCTGAGAACAAACACACTTACTTAGCCGTGTTTGTTGGTGACAGCGTGTGTCAAGCCATGCCTCTTTCCCCTATACATAAGACAGGGCTGGTGAAGAAAAATGCTATATTCTTCTTCGTCTTCTTCACAGGAAGGAAGCTGTTAGCTCAACATATTTGTCTCCAGAGCAGCTCTCTTTTTCATGTTGGTGCCTGAATTAAATTGCACCTCCCCAGGTATACCCAACTGTAATCATGAGGAAGAGCTCAGTTTGGTCTCAGCACATCTGCTACATGTTGATACGTTTCCCCTCCCTTGCCGAAAGTTAAAAAGAAAGGATGTTAGAAGACGCTCTCCCTGGTTGTTCCTTCTGCTTTGCTCATGGCTCCACTGGGCCAGGCACTGGCAACGCAAACTCAGGCAAGAGCAAAGTGGGCAAAAGAAAGCAGAGCAGTTTGAGCTGCTAATTTGAGCATCTGAGTGCAGGAGATGACCTCCTAAACACTATATGTGCTCCCAAGCTGCCCTGCATTGTCTGGGGAGAGATTATGTTCAATAAGGTAGGTTTGCTTCTCCCCTGAACCTCTCTGGCAGGCGATTGTTGCTGTTGCTGATACATGGAACCGAGCTGCTTTTAGTACACCACATCTGCTCACAAAACGAAGTAAAAGCCAAAGAGGAAAGGGTAAAAAGTATATGTAACCTTTGCTGGTCTGTGTGAGGAACAGCATAGCTTAAGGCTCTGTGGGGAACATAATAGTTTGCCTTTTCTGTTAATCTGAGGAAGTATAACCACAGGGAATACTTAAATGTGTAAGGCCTTGTTTATGTTCCTGGAGGTCAGCTTTGTAAATAGGCTCAGAGTTGGAGAGATTCAAGTCCCACCTTCTCCCTCCCTCCGTACAGATGATACTCCTTCACATATCGCTGCCACCTGAGTTCTGGCAATGGAATTTTAAGCAGAAACCCTCCAAGGGATGGAGTCCTCGTCCCCCCCCCCCCCGTGTTTCCATTTGCTGATCCCTAATGTGCTGCGAAGTATTTAGGAAGCAAGCAAACACATTCTTACTTAGAAACTGCAGGACTGGATCAAGCCGATTTTTTTTTAGTAAGTGAATGTCTAGTATGGCCTTAATTCTGGAGGCAGACTTCTGTTTGTACTGACTTCATCTCTCATGGTCTGCCTTTCCATTGGATGTTCATCAATTGATGCAACATAAAGTGATAATTTGCAAGTGAAAAGCGACCACCAAAGGCCAAACACCCAAGAGTCTTCAGAATACCTAATCTCAAAGGTAATGACTTTCAGTGGAAAAAGTTCACACGTGCCACATTTTGCTTTTAGCACACGTGTGATCTGTGCCTCTTTCAAGGAGGAGATGCTGTTATTCTTTCAATCCAGTTTTTTTCCTCACTGCCTGCATGCAAAATGTCTGTTTTGCCCCCAGCTCGTCCAAACGGTTCATTGAGATAATGACAGGACTATGGTGAACTATGCAGCTAGAATTATGCAATTAGGGTCAAATGTGGAGGACTCCGTCTTTTCTAAGGACAGTTCCTCCTGTTTTGGTTGTGTGTTACGGCACCTGTGCAGGATCACAAATGGCTGCCATGCACATGAGCCCTTAGAACAAATGGGAGAAGTTACTGCACCGGCTTGCTTTGGATGATCCATGTATGGCCATCAGCCAGTGGTTGCAACACCAAGTGAAAACTTGTATTTATGAGACACCCACTACAGATCACAGGCAATATCCACCTTTCATCCCTTCAAGCACAGTACTCTTCAATGGAGGTAGTTCACGCTTTCAATTGTGTGGGCAGTAAGCAAGATGATCAGTAGTAAGCAGCGCTAGCTTAATACATTTTGCTGCCTGAAACAAGGACAATGTGGCTTTCCTTTCCGCCTCCCCATACAGAAGCCAAACAGGCTGCTAGCTGATTTCCTCACCCCCAACATGAGCAATAGGGTTGTCTCCTTTGCAGCATCTGAGAGCAGCATTCTAAGCATAAGATGTGCGAAGATACATAAGTGGATGTGGAAATCAGATTTTAGATAAAGTAAGCATTATCTTTTGGTCCTGGGAGAAGGAAAAAGAGAAGAACAAGAAATTTGGGATGAGGACAGATTATCCCACAATACAAAGTTTTATTGCAGAGGCTGCAGTCCTACACTTGGGAGTAAGCTCCACTGAACTCACTCAAACTTACCTCGAAGCAAGCATGCATAGAGTCATGCTGCAAGTCTCCTATCCATCTCCATCTTAATGAGTCCTAGCATGTTCTAGCTTTGACAATGATAGCCTTTTTATTGTTTTTCCAGCAGCTCTTTATTTTATGTAACTTATCATTATAAATTCATTTAGTATTGATTGCAATAGCTCTTTGATAATAAAGAATTAATTTGGGATGCTAGGTATGTCATATGCATTTATATAAAAATTCCACAGTCATTCAGGATTAATTAATATGGCAAAGTGATATTGTATTTGCAATTTCACCATATTTTAATACATCTCTCTCCTTTTTTTGGAGGTTACAACCCAATCATGTAATGTATCTGCTTCAGGGATTTCTTCACTCGTACGGGAAATGTTTCTCAGAGTAACTAAAATCTACAGTGTTGTACACTTGGGTTTCCTAACGTCTACGTGGCAGTAGAATGGTTTTTAATATACCAGGAGGGCCGAGGGATGTAGAGCCACCGAGAGACATGCTGAAGCAACTGGATTGGATAGGTTTTCCCACCTGCTTGATGGGTCGGGTGTGAACAAAGGTAATTTAAAACTCACCATTCTCAGATTTCCCCCTAATCAAACAAGAAGACATCTGTGGTGATGGAGATAGAGACTGAAATTACCTGCTGGTTCACGTTCTCTACAGAACTATCAAAACACACTTATAGTTAATTGTCAGTCAGCTAAAAGCAGGTATTTTAACAGGACACCTTGTCTCATTGTATCAGCTGCAGATATCTTGTCAGAAATGTCTCCGCGGTGTTGGATGTAACCAAGATGCAACATGACATTATCTGGTATCATTGTAATGACTGGAGATAGTAATTACAGTGCGGACAGGAAGTGGTGAGGAAGTGACAGCTTTACAGTTCTTGAAAACTTTAGAGTTTGGACTCCTTTAGATCAGGGATTCTCAAAAGATTGCTTAGGGCCTAGAAGTGCACTGTGGTGTTAGGTGACGGACTTTAGGTTGTGCAGATCTTGAGAGTGATGAGACACTTAGAATTCTTTGAAGAGGAGCCCAAGAGGCGGGTTACCAAAGAAGAAGAAAAGTCCATTGTTGGGATATCCTCAAGAAATCGTAAAGTCTTTTAATATTATAATTTAATATTATATTTTTTAAATTTTTAAATCCCCCAGGTTTCCTCACTTTTGGAGAACTAAAGTGGGGGAATATACATGAAATATTTTCAAAATCACCACACAATTGTCACACCAAATGATGCAATAATGGCCAGGGCACCCTAAATCATAATTCACATCATACAAAATTACAGCCAGCCTCATGATTATCTTGAAGAACTGGGTTCATGCAAGCTTCTCCCTAGGTGGAATTCCATAGTCAAAGGGATATAACTAAGGAGGTTCTACACAGATCTAAGCTTAAGTTGAGCAAGGTCCATGAGGACAATTCACAGGGCCAAGGTGTGCAAGTTCTACAGGCAGTGAGATGTGTAAGCAAGTTTAATGCATGTAGATCTTATGAGATCTAGTTACTTTGCAGGTTCATCCAAAAATATGTGCACGCTGCCCACATGATCAACCAACCATTTTAGTAAAAAAGGAATTAAGCAAGCAGGGCTTATTCATGTACATACATTGGTTCACATAGCACATTATGTGCATAGTGGCTGGGGCATGCACAAGCCATGTGTTCCCCCATGTGCAGAACCTGCTTGCTGGCTCACATTACCGGGTGTGTGCATGGGACTGAATTGGCTAGGTGGATTTGTTGCGCTCAGACAACACAGCAATTTAATCTACTATAATTGCACAAATCTAAAGCTGCATATGTGCTTGAATCCCTTCCACGAAATAGTGACCGCATGGAGGTACCCTTTAATTCTGTATGCTTACCTACCTTTAATTTAAATCAGTGTTTACTTGGTTATCGTAATTGTCCATAACTACTTGGCGTTCCTTCAGCCACAGTTGAGAGTCTGCTATCTGACCCATGCATAAGCTAAAGATGCACATTCACCCTTAAAATTAAACAAAGAAGATGTCACAAAGGTGAGGGAGGGTGTTCTCTATTTGTGCTACTGGAAGCAATAATGAAGATTTACAGTTGTTCAATACTGGAAAGGATTTCCCAGAATGCTGACTAACTGAACAGCTCTGGCGTTTATTGATGCATCACTGTTCTGAAAACCCCTGGTTTATTAATAAATAGATTCATTGGAGTGGAAGACAGAAACAGAGCTGGGGGCAAGGCATGAGTAAAAGGGAAATAAAAGACAAGGAACATTAGGGGCAGGGAGGTGATGGCAGTCTATTGTTTCTGTCCAAGAAATATGGTCAAGAGGTTAACTTCAGGATTGATGGAGAAATGAAATTCTGGTGAAAACATGGCAGGATGGGGAAAGATCCAGGGGAAATTGGGGTACAGGCGAAGGGTTTGACAGTCTGATCCAATGCATGTTGCATGCAAAAAGCAAGACACTGTTCAGTGTGATTTACTTCCAAGTAAATGAGTGCAGGTTAGAATCCTTACAATAACTTAGCTTTTCTAGTGCATGTAAACCTGCAAAACGTTTTGGTCAAAGATGAGAGGGAGGGAGAAAGAAAGATTATCTATTGATGATATTTTTGTACCCTACCCTTCCTCCAGGGAGCTCAGAAAACATATGTTTCCCTCCCCAACCTGCATTTTATCCTATCGTCTTGAGATAGGATGAGTGTGCCTGGCCCAAGGTTACTCAGTGAAAAATTCATGACTGAGTAGGAATTTGAACCTTGGCTTCCTTAGTTTCATTCCCGCCTTTTGATCCAGGGATGAGGAAGCTGTGACCCACCAAATGTTTTTGGACTCCAACTGCCATCGACTCCAGTCAGCATGGCCAATGGTCATGGAAGATAGGAATTGTAGTCCAACAACATCTCGAAGGCCACAGATTCTCCATCCCTATTTGAAGCATTACATCCTATTGGATAGGTCAGACATACTTCCCACCTCTTTCATTTCTACTTAGCATTTCTTATTTCAAGAGGAAAAATATGCCGTACAGACTATATAGTTGCATCACTAAATGCAAAAGGTGTGAGCAAAAGTGAGAGAGATGACAAAAGGAGATGCCATCTATGTTCTAGCTTCATCTGTGTCCAGCAAGATGAGATGGTGGTCATATCTGGAAAATGTAAAGTAAAAAATGCCATCATGCTTGTGTGCAGTTATGTCACCATCAAGCAACTACAGTACAGTGGTACCTCAGGTTAAGTACTTAATTCATTCCAGAGGTCCGTACTTAACCTGAAACTGTTCTTAACCTGAAGCACCACATTAGCTAATGGGGCCTCCTGCTGCCGCCACACGATTTCTGTTCTTATCCTGAAGCAAAGTTCTTAACCTGAAGCACTATTTCTGGGTTAGCGGAGTCTGTAACCTGAAGCGTATGTAACTCGAGGTACCACTGTAGTTCCTTCCTTTACACACACACAGAGTGTATCTTAAGTTGGCCAGAGCGTATGCAGATGTTATTCTGCAGAATGCAAAATAAGATTGCCAGCTGTTTCCCAGAAGGGCTCCTCCGCCTTTCACACTGCCATCCTAAACAGAAATTTAGCAGGTGGAGCTTTTCCCAGCATGTAGCTGAAGAAGCTGGAAAAAAATTTTCACCTGAGAACAGGGTGGTAGGGAAGCTGGCAACCTCAATTTGAAAGCAAATCAAACTCCTTATCTCTGGGCTTTATATCCAGATAGAATCTGAGTGTGTAACATGGAAAGGGGGGGGGACCCACACCCCTTTCCCAGCCCTTTTAAAACCGAGCCAGTGAATCAAAAGTCCTGGGATGTGGGATATGAGAACAGTTTTTGTCCATCCCCTTTCAGTGCCAGTATTTGCTTAAAGGCTTTAATTGCTTTAGACAAACCGATTTCATTCCATGCGCTATTCTCTCCTTTTAATGTGTAAATTACATAGGATTGGACTCTGATTATATTGATATAATTGCTTGTCTTCACATGAAGCACAAGGCCGCAGCCTGGGAAGGGCCCGCTAAGAAGAAACAGGTGTGAGCCTTCCCAAATGAAAGCTTCCCACACAGCCCAGACCTACCCAAAACTTTTGATGTTTGTCACATTTTATTTGTATGTAGCCAGCCGGTGGCTGTTACTGCTTTGCGATTTTTCTCAGGGGGGTGCCTGCAGCCAGACCAGATCTGCCTGTGATCTTGTCAGATTTCACAAGGTAAGCAGTGTCAGGCCTGGTTAGTGCATAAATGGGAGACCTCCAGGGGGAAGGAATATCCTGATGTTGCAGGATCCAGAGGGCGGGGGGGGGGTAGGCTGTGAGATGGAGGATGCAGCAGGCGGTATCAAACATAGATGCCACCGAGTCACTGCCTTGAACAGATGTCATGGTGCAGAAAAGAGAGCGAGCAATTGATTGTTCCACGGTCTGAATCAGATTTGAGAAGCTGTGGCATCAAAGAGCACAAGCTCATCCATTTGGGCGCCATGTAAGCAAGGTTGCCAACTCTCTCTTTTTTTTTAACTACTCTTCTGGCTTCAGCAGCTGTGTAACATAATGCTAAAAGTGTTGTAGCTGGTGAAGGTTTTCCTGCCATGGAGATTCTAATGGTGAGGAAAGCTTTACCTGCTGGATTATGTCTGCTGATTCTGACACAGTCTGACCACAGTGTTTTTAATATTTTGTTGGGAGCTGCCCAGAGTGGCCAGGGCAACCCAGTCAGATGGGCGGCATCATCATCATCATCATCTTCACAGCACAAAAACCCTATTTCTGTGTGGGGGGAAGTTGGCAACCCTATTGGTATTCCTGGGTTTAAAGTTCCCTTTTCTTTTTACTGGTTCTATTCCTTTGACTTTTACCAGCAGCTCAACACACTGAGATCAAGCAGTTGAAAGTTAATTGTTTAAGATGAACTTGCAAGGAGACGAAGTGTTTGAAAGGTGGTTCACCTGCTTAATTTATCTGTGCCAGTCTGCTCTTAAGTGTACAGGAGCTTAATTTCTTCCTCCTTCTAGAAACCATATACAGTGGTACCTCAGGTTATAGACGCTTCAGGTTACAGACTCCGCTAACCCAAAAATAGTACCTCAGGTTAAGAACTTTACCTCAGGATGAGAACATAAATTGTACGGCGGCGGCGGCGGCAGGAGGCCCCATTAGCTAAAGTGGTACCTCAGGTTAAGAACAGTTTCAGGCTAAGAACGGACCTCCAGAACGAATTAAGTTCTTAACCTGAGGTACCACTGTAGTATAAAGTTCCATTTAACGTTTTCTGCTTCTGAGCCCTTGGGTTTTTATCCTGCTCCGTTCTGCGGTGTGGGGTATAGAGTAGATGATAACACTGAAGAACACTTCTGCAGTATATTGTGTCTGGTGTGTTGTAGGACACTCAAAGGGAGGTTCCTGAGGGTTCCTCAGGAGGGCTCACTGATGAAACATCAGTGTAGTGGAGGCTCCTGTTGGCAAAAGAGGGAGGAAGCCATTTCCCCTGATTTCCCCTTCCTTCACCTCCAGCATTGGTACAGAGGATCCCTCAATGCTCCAGAACAATTGGGAACAGCTGCAGGGGAATTCCACAAAATCACATCCCCCCTGCCATTCTGGCAATGGGAGCATCCCATGAGCTGATTTCTACTGCCTGGTACCAAGATTCTGTATTTAAAATGTTTTAGATGTGTGCCATATAAAAAGATGGGTCTCCTCTGGACAACCTGTTTATTGTGCCTCCATCCTGATTTGCTTCCACAAATATAATGTGTTGTGTGAATTTATAATCTCCAACCTTTTTGGACCAGCAGGCCCATTTGGAATTTGCAGAAAGTGCCAGATTTGCCAGTCACAAAATGGCTCCTGTGGGGCTGTAGCATGATACAAAATGGCTGCCACGTCTCAAAGAGCAAAAAAGGAGACGGGACCACAAAATGATGCAGCTATGTCCCCCATCAAACTTCCAATCAATTGTGTGCTGGGAGGAGGCACCTATGTCAGTCATGACCACACTTATGGATAGATGCTCTTTGCACCTCTCTTCTGTTGAGAATGTAGTACCCGAATGTATGCCTGATCCTGGCAGAAGTAGGTTTTCAATTCAGGAAAGGCCCAGGCACTGCAAATGGGATCTGAGTAGGAAGAGCAATCACCTATTGTGCATTGCGGATTTTTGAAAGGATATTTACAGAGACCTTTTACAAGCACCATAGGAGGTACTGGTGGGTCCCTGATATAATACAACAAAGTTCGGTCACTCACCTTTTGGGCAAAATCCAGCAGCAACTGTCGATGGGTACAATGGCAGAGATGAATTGATTCCCAGATGGTGATGAACATTGAGGAGTGGGCCTCATGCTGTTACTGGTGGGTATGTTAGTGTTCGAAGCAGGGAGTGGCTTTGGCCATGCCTCAGTGTCAATTGCAGCTCAGTGGTACTACTGTTTCATTTCTGTCTGACACATGTCTTGTGGATGGAGTTGTTTCTAAGTTTCCTACAATTCAGGCTGCAAGTAGGGGAATATACGACCAAATTATCCTTCATACAGATGATGTCCCTTCACATGTGTCAGGGGCTCAAGAGCAGAAGCACAGGGAAGGGATGAGATGGAGAGCGAAGGGGAAGAATCCGAGGGGAGCGTAGGAGAAGATGACAGTGGCCCGAGAGATTCCATGAGCCTCTCCAGCGAATCGGAAGATTCACAGAAGGGGGCGCCGGTGGCCAGGGCAAGGGGGTTCCCAAGGGGGACACTCCAGGAGCAAGGGGCCAGCGGGGACTCCCAGAGCAGCAGTTGGAAATCAGCACCAGCTTCCCCACCAGAGCATAGTGGGGGGGAAGAGTCCCAGGTATCGGGGCCAGCGTATCCCCCACCAGGGAGAGAAGATGAGTCAGGGGTGACCACGCCTCCATCGGAGAGTCAGGCAAAGGAGGGGAGGTCAAGTCCAGCGAGCCTCCCGGAAGAGGGAAGCAGTGACAGAAGCAGTGTAACCGTCAGGAGGAAGGTCACTGGGTTGGCGCGAGAGACAAGTTCAAATGTACAGGAGCGCGGGACAGCAGAGAATGAGGATTGGGAACCAGGTCCTAAAGCCCGCCGGAGGCAGGGGGAGGAGTCAGGCGACTCAGCGTCAGAAGAGTCCAGAAAGCGGAATGCCCCAGCGGGCAGGAGGACCCAGAGGAGGAGAGAGCAGCGGAAGAGGTGGAGAAGGGCTAGGATCTTAAACTGGTGTCAGGGGGGAGGAGATTCAGACGGGACTTCGACGGTCTAGGGTTTAAGACGTAGAGCTGCGCGCTGCGGCTTTGAAATGGAAACTGAACTTCAATAAAGACTTTTGTACATAACAATGACCTGGCGTTGGTCCTCTGTGAGCTGGGACCTTGGGGCAGCTCTGACAACATGGAAAACTAGATGACAAGGAAATGGAGATTAGCCTAGCCTTATCCCTGCCAGGTTTAATTTACAAAGTGGAGATGATTCTTTGTGCTCCTCCCCACATCAGATAGTGGGTTGATGGCCATGCAACATATGCACACCTGTACAAGATACACTTGGTCCTGGCTCTCTGTGGTGGGCTTATAATTG
Organism: Podarcis gaigeae; assembly: GCF_964106915.1. NCBI lineage: Eukaryota > Metazoa > Chordata > Lepidosauria > Squamata > Lacertidae > Podarcis > Podarcis gaigeae. The sequence continues at coordinate 100,348,183 of NC_139678.1, read as the reverse complement.
TCAGATACCACATCTAGAGCATACCTGCTGAGCACTTCTGTCTAGTTGAAAACAATGAATCATAAGCCCATTTAACTGCACTAGGGACTGTACCCCATACAATTACAGTGGGGGTTATAGCAGGCCTTGCAATTTGAATGAATGTTTGATGCATTTGTGCTGCAAAGATGCAGTGTTCTTACTTACCCTTAGAAAGCACCAAGAGAAGCTTTGACAAAGGAGGCAGGGAAAGGAAGTGATATTTCTATTAAAATTCTAGATGTAGGAGGGAGCATCTTCCGGTACATGAGTACAGATCACAATATCATCAGATTCCTTGAGAAACCCTCCAGCGTTGTGTGCCTGCACAAGCCTAGGGACTGATTTTGCAAGCTCGATAGCACTGCACATCCATGAGCATGATTTAGCCCTTGGAGACTTGCTCAAAATGATGTTAAAAGCCTCAAATCAAAGTAACACAAAACCACAACAAAAATCGTGAGGGCCTGCAGCCAGATTACCTCAGGCTGAGATTGCATCAGGCATCCTCAACAAGGCTGGGTCAGTGTTCCATATGGAGCCCGCCAGTGCAAATCCAAGCACTCGTAGAAGCCGCGTTGCTAGTCTCTATGCAGCTCAGTGCTGTCAACAAAGTGTTTTGATAGTTGAAACTGTAACAGACTTCCAAATAAATTACAGATCTTTTAAAAAATGAAATACACCTGTAGAACAAGTGAAATGAGTTGGGGGACGAGCAGTTCTACTCAGCTGATTGCAGCCTCTGGGGGCTTGTGACCAGGACTTGTAATCAGGTGTGTTTGCGAAGGATTCGTGAAGGAGACTGGAGATTGGCCTTTTGGCTAAAATCAAGTGTAGTGAAGGAGACTGGAGAGAGTGAACTTCTGACTTTTGGATTATGGCTGGTTGATTGTCTGAGCTGCTCGGGTGCTTGATTGTGAGTTTGTTTGTGGGTGTGGCTGTGTGCTGTGCTGGAGCACATGGTTTGAGGGGCAGGGGCTCCTAATTTGAGCTCCTAATACAGGATGGCAAATATGACCTAATAGGCATTACTGAAACTTGGTGGGATAAGACTCATGGTTGGAATGTAGATGAGCTGAGATGTAAGAAGGGCATGTGTACAAAATGGAAGAAAGGGAAAATAACGAAGGAAGATTAGGCACAAGTAACCAACAGTTGCATGGAGGTCAGGCAGGCCAAAGCTCAGCATGAGCTCAAGTTTGCAAGAGAGGTTAAACATAATAAAGAAAGTTTATTCGGCCATGTTTGAAGCAAGAGGAAGAACATGCAAGTAGTGGGTCATCTGTGTGGAGAAGACAGAGAAATGTTTGTAGACCACATGCTTAACATGAGTCAACAGTGTGAGGCAACGGGGCGGGGGGGGGGGGAGCTATTGCAATTCTAGGCTGTATCAACAGAAGTATAGCGTCCTGACAAAGGGAAATAATAGTCCTGCTCTATTCTGCCTTGGTCAGAGCACACCTGGAGTACTGTGTCCAGTTCTGGGTGCCACAATTTAAGAAGGATATTGACAAGCTGGAAATGTGTGCAGAGGAAGGCAACCAAGATGATCAAGGGTTTGGAAACCAAGCTTTATGAGGAACAGTTGAGGGAGTTAGGTACATTTTAGCCTGGTAAAGAGGAGACTTAGAAGAGAAACATGGGTGTAGACAGGATTTTTGTTGGGAGTGGGGCAGGACTTTTTTTGGGGGGGGGGCAGAACCAACTTGATTGGTCAGTTAGTTAACTATTTCTATTGCTTTACTTGATGGGGGGGGGGGGAGGCAGCTGCCATCCTTGGCTACAGCCATGAGGAGAAATGATATCTAAAGGGCTGTTACGTGGAGGAAGGAGGAAGCTTGCCCTCCTCTGACTGGCCACATATGGTCACAATGCTTCTCCCTCCCCCACATGTCTTGCTGCTAAATGGAGGTGGGGTAAACTTGCCCCTTTCAGAAGGATGGCGGAGTGACGTCGCCCCGCCACCAAGACTGCTTCACTACTAAACAGTACAAGAGTTACAAAAGCTAAAGCAAAGCAAACCATTACTCTTTGTAATATCCCTCTGCTCCCCCTCCCTTTAGAAAAAAAATATAGCCTGACAACAATCTGTTTCCAGAACTCAAGAAAATGTATCTGCACATGGCCAGCGGCAGTGCCAAGTCCTTAAAGGACGTAACCAGTTGCCTGAAGCCTAAATACTGACAGAATGCCATTAGATGACCTTTGCCACAGTGGACATACAGCTTGTTCCAAGGGGGAAGATGCAGAAAGCATACATTATCCAATGCATTTAGGGAGCAAATGGCAGGCCAGAAGTGGCAGATCATGTGCTTTGGATAGATACAAAGGTCCCAGGTTCAGTCAGTGCCATCTCTTTGCAGGGCTGCAGAAACGCTCCTGTCTGAAAACCTGGGGAGCTTTGGCATGTCATTGTAAGGCAGTAGGTAAAACACACACCAGTTTGACTTGGTATAAGCAGCTGCATCTTTCTAAAAGGGTGCAATAGGCACAGAGCTTCTGCTGCTCCATTTCTTTTTCTCACCTTGTCCTGGCAATATCTAGAATCAGTGGCATAGCATGGGTTTCCAGTGCCCAGGGCAAGGCGAGTATTGCACCCCCAATGCAAGGCTCTCAGGCTGTGAGTGGCAGCCTCAGGCCACCGCCGCCTCATCCTACCTCTTGCAGAGGTGTGTGAGGAAGCCTCCTTGCCCTGTGCTCCAGGAAGCCTCCTTGCCCTGTGCTTGGCAAGGAGGCAGATGCGAGCCATGAGCCACAACCAGCACCCAGGTGGGTCCCAGCCCAGCTCCACCTGCTTGTCTCTGCACCATAGCCTGCCTCTATGGGCTGCATGGGACACAGGAAAGTGACCTTCCTGGAGCAGCAGCTGTTGGGCTCCCTCTTCCCTCAGAGAGCAGGTTTTGCAAAAGAGCCCTTCCAGCTTGCCCACCCTTCAGCGGGAAGGCGAGGCACCGAAATTGCAACCCCCAGCATGCAGCTTGGAAAAAGGCATTTTTCCCAGCAGTCCGTGCAGTCAAAAGTGAAGCAGGAACCCTCTTTGGCTGCCTTCTGCAGCTGGAATGCCTGGGTGCTCCTCCGAATGTCAGTTTGAAAGTTCAATCCATTTAACCGAAAACAGCACAAGAAGTAGCTGAGACTCGGAGGTGGAGAAGCATCCCTCGCTCAACTTGTGCCCTTAAATTTTTTTGCCTGGGGCAAGTGCCCCGGTGGCCCCACATGCTGCGCCACTGTCTAAAATAGAGCCGACCCTACCATCAGGCATAGTGAGACAACCATCTAAGTCAGGGGGCAAATACTGGTGGCTTCCAGCTGGCTATTTGTCACAACACTCCCACTATAACACACAGCCCGGCCCGGCCTCTGTAAACTATCTGGCTGCCTCAGGTGAAAGGTACTATCTTGTCACCAACTCTGTAGTGACATTCAGTTGCCGTTTGGGTGAGTTTCAGTGTGTCTACTCTGAGCAGAATTTAGTTGGATACAATCCCAGCTAAACAAATAAGGCAAACTGTGTCACAGAAAGAGATCAACTTAGCTCACCACCATAGAATGCATGATGTGCCGAGTACAGATTTCTATGTTTCTCTATGGCTGAGTACACTGCAGCAGTCATACTTTCTAGGCATATTTACATAAGCCATTCCTTTTTTCTTTTGACATGTTTTTTTAAAAGTTATCCCCAGAGTAAAAGGTATATGTGTAACAGAATTGAAATGAAATTATGTAAATTTTCAGCACAGAAATAAAACACTTCTAGTGTTTTTGCTTTCCATTAGCACTTTCTCTCATATATATAAATATATATATATATATTTAAACACTCTAAAGGTGAATTTATAGTTAGGGCCTTTTACAATGCAGCAACAAAATGTTGCAGTGTGCTTTGTCGTGATGAGCGGAAAGAAAGAGAGAAGACAGCTGTGTGGAGCCAAATCTCTGGATGAGCTTAAGTTTCATACAATTATCCATTTCCCTCTCTCTTCTTTCTCCTCACCCTTCTTTTTTAATAGATATATAAAAAAAATCCAGGCTTATTTCTGATTTACGTATTTCAAAGCTTGTGCAGCTAAAGGAGGGAGATTTTGAACAGTGGGGGGCTAGCCTATTAAAATTCATCATGATTTCGCCTTTTCTGAAAAGGAGTAAACAAGAATCAATTTCCCTTAGTGAAGAAGTTGGCAGAGGTTGGAGGTTCATTGAGAGCAGACACTGGTGGACTCTTAACAAAATGTTTGCCAAAGAATTGAGAAATATCAAATTAGTCTTGCCTCTCTTTCTCTCTCTTTGTCAGCGTGTGTAAATGTGCGGTGATGGTGATGGTGGTAGGTGGGGGGTGGGGGTTCAGGAAAGAGAGACAGGGGGAACTGAAGAAGGACTGGAGCAGGGTTTGTGTGTGGGCAGGGGGAGGAGAGGATTACAAAGCTTTGCAATGCTAATGAGTCACGGTTAAAACTGGGAAGATACATGGCTCCTATAATTATCTGACCAAATATATGTAATTGTCTGTAGCGAACTACAGAGAAGCTGTTAAGTTATAGCAAGGGTCTAATTGCTTAGGAGGGTCAGTCAGAAACCTAACGTGACCTCTGCCGCCCTCATCCCTGCGTGCTTTCTTTTTTTTTTTGATGGGAAAACACAGTTCCCGAAGCACACAAATCCCCCGATACAATAAAATGCATCTCTTTTTGCTCTCTTGTCAAGAGCATCCCAGGAGAGGGCGTTGAGTTTCCTGAAGCCCAAGGGACGGAGGCAGCCCAGACCCTCCTTCCCTTTGAAGCATTTGATACTGATACCAATGCTTTTGGTTAGTTTGGACTCTTAAAATGCACGTATATCGTGCATGGCTCCGTAAAGTCTATGCTCTGTGGGGCTTGTATAGGCACGGGTGGAAGGAAGCCAAAGGAACGTGTATGTGTGTGGTGGAGGAGATCCTGCCCTGGGAAGGGAAGTGTTACGTAATGGCTTAGATTTATTTCAGTGCTTGCTATTTAATAGTTGGGATGCTTCCACCAAAAATAGGAGCTTATTTTCAGGCCAGTGTTGAGTCCCGTGCCCCCCCATCCCACGCCATTCATCTCCATGCCTTAAAGCCATAAACTGAATTATCTCCCCAATCACAACTATTTTGATGTTTTCTGTTGCAAGGCTAATATAAACTAGGGCAGGGTGGCTCGGAAGACTGGAAGCTGTCTTAAACCAGGTCAGAGTCATTGGTCGAACTGGCTCAATACTGTCTACACCAGGGGCCAGCAAACCTTTTCAGCAGGGGGCCAGTCCACTGTCCCTCAGACATTGTGGGGGGTCAGACTATATTTTTTTGGGGGCCAATGAACGAATCCCTATGCCCCACAAATAACCCAGAGGTGCATTTTAAATAAAAGGACACATTCTACTCATGTAAAAACACGCTGTTTCCCGGACCGTCCGGACCCCTGGCTTAGTTTGCATACCCGTGGTCTACACTGACTGGCAGTGGCTCTCCAGCATTTAAGAGCAGGATCTCTCCCACCCCTATCTGGAGATGCTGTATGCAAAGCAGAAACATTGCCACTGAGCTACAGTCTTTCCCCTAAACCTTAGAAGTACATTAGGGATGTTAGATGAAAGGCCCTCTGCAGTGGCGAAAGGAGTAACATGCTTTCCCCCCAGTGCTGTTGCTCCAATCAAATTTGGACCCCCAGATTTCAACACAGGGCATCTTTTAGATTAAATGCCAGGAGTTACAACCATAGGCTTGTGATGTCTTCCCTGGGTGCTTACCTGTTTATTGAGCATCCATCCCAATTTGTTTGTAAGGAGGTTAGATGATGTTGCATCAGAAAGGAAGTGTCATTCCACCTTTTCATGCCACATGTTGCAAAAAAAAAAAAAAAAAAAAAGGCCAGTCTTTTGGAGAAGTGGGTTTGTTGTGCAAGACCTCTCACAATCAACTCTGATTCCAGACCTGGATTTGCTGACATGCAATCGAGTCGTGCCCCAAATGCACCTTTTGTTTGGACCTTTAATGTTGCCACCTTAACGTTTGGCCCGTAATGCTGAGAAATATCTGAATCAAATTTGTGTATCTTTTCTTCTCCCCCCCCCCACCAAGGAAGATTATTGGGGGTGGGAGGAGAGATCTGGAAGACTTGCAAGTGGGTTATAATGCAATGTTCCTGCCACGTGTATGTAGCTACATTATTCTGCTATTTGTAGGGAGCTGATTTCCGTTGTGTTGGAAAAGTGGCATACAAGTATCTTAAAGAAAGAAAGAAAGAAAGAAACCAAAAGTGTTGTCCTCCCTCCCGTTCCACTGCCAGATTTTGGATATTAAGGGGTTAAGTGGGATTTGGTGGATCACAGCCTTGGCCTTTGTTTTCATGGAATTCCTCCAGTTGGACAATGAGCAAACTATACTCTTTTCTAATCCTCTAAATCAAGCTTGGCCAAACTTGGCCCTCCAGCTGTTTGGGACTACAACTCCCATCGTCCCTAGCTAACAGGACCAGTGGTCAGGGATGATGGGAATTGTAGTCCCAAAACAGCTGGAGGGCCAAGTTTGGCCATACCTCTACTCTAAATAGTGTCTACCATGTCCATCCATATAATGAAGAACTCAGGAGAGAAGTGTCTCGAATCATGGCAGGATACTCACAGAAACAAATATTGCTTAATTTGAGAACCTCCAAGAGTTGTGTCTAGGAGCACCGACACACTTGTGCAAGAAAAAAAATCACAAAGTGGTATGTTAAGCTGCTGGCTCCTGGGCTGTAATTTGTTTCACCGCTGTGTGTTTTCCAATGATTATCTTTTCATTCAAAATGGCTACCATACTTTAAAAATAATAATAATAATGGATCGTTTTAGCTTAGATTGTACTAGTGAGTGAGTTGAAAACCAACTTTCTACATATGCTGTATATTAAGTTGAACCAAGTTAACGCCCTTTTCTATGGTTTTGTTGGTTGGGGTGGGGGTAGAATCTGACAGAGCCGCATTTAAGGGACATTTCAGCGCTGATTTTCATTTCTGTGAGATTAAAAGTGAAACATGTAACCACAAAGCTGGTTTATGTCATCCCCCTGTTGGAGCCAGCAGTAATGCCAAAAATTAGATATTTGATAGGTTTGTGAGAGAAACAGATGCAGAACGGATGCCATTCCCACAATTTTTGCCTCCTCCTTATCTTTAAGCTGGAAGGAACATTCCAGTTGAAGCGTTTTAAAAATTAGAAAGCCATAATAATGCTCAGAGTAATAATAAAAGCATAACCCAAGTTAATTTAAAACTAATGTGGTTTTTGGTTTGTGTGCGTGCGTATTTGTGTATAAACCTGTAAATCAGGAATGTGACTGTGAATTCAACAAAAGGGGATGGAGAAGACTCTTTCCTTGCTAATGTTCAGGATTGTGCAAGCCGGGCAGCTCAAGCACCCTCCATTTTGCAGCCTCATCTTCGAAGATTTGGGGGGATGTACCGTAAAGGCATAAATGAGGATGAACGAGGAAAAATTCCTTCCATATGCACATGCATCTATCCAATAAAGCTGGCGACGGCAGAAAAGCATTTTAAAAACATTCTCTATCTTTTTTGTTTTGGAAGCAGTTTGTACATCCCTGTTCTTTCTACCTCCCCCCCTTTTTTATTTCGTTCTGCCAGCTGTCTGCTAAACAAATCTAGCCAGGTGGGGCTTACAACCCATGACTAAAAAACTCACTAGTGCAGCTGTCCAGCTTGCCCGGAGGAAGAATTCAAACAAATGGCAGGAATGAAAAAGATTGGATTTGTTTTCAAGAAAGTAGCTACTGTACCTTTCTCGCTTCGTTTTTTTGTTTGTTTGTTCCATTAGTTAATTCGCTGCCTCCTAAGGTTTTGCACGGAACAATGGGAAACCCCCTCCCAGAATATTTTTGGTACGGCTTGGATTTCTTTAAAATTTATTCCACATCAGGCTTTAAAGAAAAAAGGAAAAAAAAGAAAAGCTGGCTGCCTCATGTGCTACCAAATGTAAAAAATAATCTGACATCTTCCCGAGAAATTGTGAGTAAGCTGCGCTGCAGCTTAACTAGATTTAAAAAAATATTCAGCATTTGAATACATAACTAGTGAAGGGTGAGGAATGGTATTGTCTCCCTAGAAGCTGGGGACAGAACAGGCTTCTTTGCACTGCTTCATCAATCGACCTCAACTGTGATTTTCTAGTCAGCAAATGAGCACTCCATTTTCTGCGTCTGTGTCGAGCAATGTAAGAAGCTGTGCTGGAAACAACTGAATTGCCATCTGATTCAGAGTTTAGTCTAGGAAAAGACGATTAGTATGCAACTTACTGAGGCACCTTTTCCTTTCCTTTACCTATTCTCTGATGCTATATTTTAAACTCTCAGGGCAGCGTGTAACTGCAGGAACTTTCACAGCTTAATCCTACACGTGTACACTCAGAAGTAAGTCCCAAGAGTTCGATGGAACTCGCTCCAAGATGAGTACAGGGGTGGGCCCTCAATAGTGTAAGAATATTCATGTTAACCTAAAAAGGAAAGCAAATTGTTGTCCTTAAAATGAGGAAAGAGAGAGAAGGGATATGAAAGCTTGTTTTTTCATCAAAGAATGCAGTGTCTGGCCATAAACTTGAACTAACTGCATTCACTAGACTGTCAGCAAAAACCCCATGTAAGTGTAAAATGGGGCAAACCTATGCATGTACACTGTATGCTTATATAGGAACTGTGTGAAAACAACCAAATAAATAGGTTGGGTGTGGAGTCTGCTACAGTTATTCTACGTCCCTCATCCCCAAGCATGTTAACTGGTTGTCTGAACAAGGCTATTCTTTCCAGAACCTAGAATAAAGCTAACTTTTCCATATAAAATATGATTGTGCAATGCCTGCTCTTAAACCTGCTTTATTTATGCAGAGTAACAGGACTAATTTATATACAGTGGTATCTTGGGTTAAGTACTTAATTCATTCCGGGGGTCCGTTCTTAACCTGAAACTATTCTTAACTTGAAGCACCACTTTAGCTAATGGGGCCTCCTGCTGCTGCCGCGCCGCCGGAGCACGATTTCTGTTCTCATCCTGAAGCAAAGTTCTTAACCTGAAGCACTATTTCTGGGTTAGCGGAGTCTATAACCTGAAGCGTATGTAACCTGAAGCGTATGTAACCCGAGGTACCACTGTACACACAGATGAATTAATAATATTGCAGTACTTGGTTAAAAAGGACTCTCTTTGTTTATGTTCTGGTCACCTCTTAGGCTCTACACACTCATAGATGATCATGGTAATAATAGTAATGGTAATAATAGTAAAAGCTCTGTCTGAACCCCAAGACCATCTCAAAGGGCTTATACAACTATTTAAGAGATCCTCAGGTTTAAGTTATCTGGGAAATTTTGCAATGGTTCAAGTTGGTTCAGTACATTTTCACATTTACAAGTAAAACTATAGTTCTAGCCCTCACAGATTCAAAACTTTTAGAATGTGCTGAAAAACTGCACAGCGGAACTGAGTCCATTCTGATTTTCAAGTCCACATATAAGGGGTTTAGAAGGGTATTACTGAAGTGTCATCCCCTCATGTTTCATTATACTGTATCCAGAATGGAATCATGGTAGAATGAGCAGATTTTGTTTGGCATTTCAGGTCCAGGATGTGCATATTCATGTGCTCCTAAATTCCATCTCGTATCTTTCCATAGTGGTCCATAGTTCTGAGCATTTGTCCTGGTGTCCTGGTGTCTCCTGGTGGACATCTCCTGGTGTCCATTGATTGTTATACTCCTGACATTAGTCAGGTGTAGTGGTTAGCACGTCAGATTAGGACCTGGGAGACCTGGGTTCAAATCCCCTCTCAGCGATGAAGCTCACTTGGTGATCTTGGGCCAGTCATTGCCTCTCAGCCTAACCTGCCTCACAGGGTTGTTGTGGAGATTTAATTAGGAGGGGCAGAACCATGTATACCACCCTTGAGCTCCTGGGTGAAAAGGTGGGGTATAAATTAAATAATAAGTAAGCCATTGCTTTGGAGTAATGTATATGTCCACTAACCAGGGAACTTCACATCATTAGGGTTGCCTTCACCCATTTAAAACAATTTAAGATTCTTAGCCATGACCATTGCTAGCTTCTGTTATGTAGTCCTTGCTGCTTCACACCATGCCGTACAAAGTTGCAATTCTGTTGGTCACTTATGAGAGTGGCCCAGAGTGCTTCAAAGGTCATTCCTTAAGGTTAGTGATGAGTGATTCAGAATCTTCTAGGTAATTTTAAGGTTTCATGGTAAGCACTAATAAGGTTTGTAGACCCTCCCGCCTGCTATGACCACTGCCAAATTCTCTAGAAACCACGGGCTCTTCAGCCTTCTCTCTTTCATGGACTTAGGAGACTCTCGGTGGCCATTTGCTCCTAAAATGCATCTCTTGCAACCACCAATCTGTTACAGCACTTCCGAGATAGAATAAGCCATTCTTTTCTGAAGTCCTTCTGCATGTCTAGATATGGAGAATATGCTCTCCTGCAGAGAACAAATTGCTGAGAGCACATAACAGCTGTGAGAGGGCAACAGGTCTTTCCCTTCCCTTCCTGCAGATGTAATTCAAGATGTTGGGGATAACCTTTCCAGCCCAGAGCAGTCTCTGCAGCTATCTGAGAGGCTGTCTCTCATTTTCTACTCCAGCAGGTGAGATTAACAGGAAAGCTACTGGTGGCTGGTGTTGAAGTGTACTTGCAGGGCTTTATTATGAGAAGGGGGGGGGAGAGATGTAAATCCCTCCTGGGATGCCAGAAGACAAAGGCAACTAATCTCTGAAATAAGACACACACACGTAATGCAACACGTTAATACCTTGGAAGGGTGTGGTGGTAAGGTATATAGGGGAGCACCCTCTTTCTGTTGGTTCATGGTCAATTGTAGCGTTTGCACATAAGAAAGGCCTGCTGGATTTGACCAGTGACCCATCCAATTCTGCATCCTGTTCTCACAATGGCTATGAGAACCTCCCTAGCACTCTTCTCTGGCACCCACTTACCTAAAGCACTATGGTTAGAGTGTGGTGCTGGTAACATGAAGGTTGCAGTTTCGATGGGGCAGCTGCATATTCCTGCATTGCAGAGGAGGAGGAGAAGAAGAGGAGGAGGAGGAGTTTGGATTTGATATCCTGCTTTATCACTACCCGAAGGAGTCTCAAAGCGGCTAACATTCTCCTTTCCCTTCCTCCCCCACAACAAACACTCTGTGAGGTGAGTGGGGCTGAGAGGCTTCAGAGAAGTGTGACTGGCCCAAGGTCACCCAGCAGCTGCATGTGGAGGAGCGGAGATGCGAACGCGGTTCCCCAGATTACGAGACTACTGCTCTTAACCACTACACCACACAGACTCTCAGAGGGTTGCACTAGATGATGCTCAAGGTCCCTTCAAACTCTACAATGATTCTGTGAAAGTTTCTTCAGAACTCCCACCGTCCAAAAACACACATTGAACCTTTCCTTGCTTCCTTTCCTTGTATCCTCTGCTCCTTTCTACCCTTGCTTCATTCTTCACACATCCTTTCTTCAGGTTCTTCCTCCTTAGTCTTCCTTACTTGCTTTGCATGCCCAAGTTCAAAATTTCCTTGCAGGCCCATCTAAAAACACCTCTTCATCTCTGCCTAGACCTCAATCCACCGCTGTGTGAGGGAATGTAGACCAGTCTTTGCCAACTGTGCTGGCAGAGGCTGATGGGAATTGTACCAGGTTGCTGTAGACTATTTACTTCCCTGAACAACTGAACATCTTATGCCATACCAACTCAGACTTCCCCATCACAACTCAAATAAATGTGGATTACCCAACCTTGCATGCATCCCTTCTATTTTCTGAAACCCAAGGGAATGAGGCATATGGCCTCTTTTTGTCTAAACAACTGAATTAACTCATTGGCTAGATCCTATTAGAAACCCAGTCCAGAGTTCATACCTCTCACATTCTATAAGGATTTCTTATATATAGGCAATATCAGTGCTTTGGTAGACTTCAGAATGCATAAAAATGCATGATTTTGGTATGAAAATTCCCAAACTGCCTTCCTGGTCATATGCACTTTCCAGGCTTGAAATTCATTTTTTTTAAAAAAATGCACCCTTTTTGTAAAAAAAAGAAAGAAAAAAAGATTTCCTTTCTCTCATCCTAGGGTTTTAATTCTGTTTTTGTGGGTTCTTATAATTATCTTACCAGCATGTATAACACATATTTCCCACTTTACAACTGTGGTAAATATAAATGCAGAAATTATACAGTTCCCTGAATAAAGGAGCAAATGGGAGAGAGAGAGGGGGGAAAAAACCCTCACCCTAGCAGGTCTTGAACCTGCCAGCAATCACTCCTACATGTTGACTATTATAGCCTGGCATACAAACAGTACATTTCCACATCACACAGGTGGAAGTGTGAAGCTGAGGCTCATTTAACAGTGTGAAGTTTCCCAATGTATCACAATTACAGAAACACCTGTGCTTCATAACTTTCTGCTGATCCACTGTGAAAACTCACAGTGCTTTTATTAACATAACCACCAATATGCTCTGTTTCCTACAGAACCCACAGTGCACTAGGCTCTCCTTTTTAATATATTTTTTTACTTTTTATAACAAAAGTTTTTGCTTCATCTAGTCCTTGTGGCAAGTGTTCCAGCAGAGCCTGTGATGTATTGGCAATATGCAGCAACACACAAGTCTTTCCCTTGTAAGACCCCTGTGTTGGAAATGTAAGCAAACTGCCCCAGTCAATAGATTTCTGACAGGAATAGCACTTTGCCCTTCACCTTGGGAGAAGAGTGACTTTAGTAACACCTTCTTCCTTTAAAAAAAAAAGAGAGGTAGGTAGGGCTGATCTTGAGTGTCATGAAAGGACAGCAAGTTGTTACTTGGTTTACTTTTGTTGTGTTGTTACTGCCAAGAAACTGAGTCACTTGTGGAATTTTCTGCCTCAGGTGCCCAAATATCTTGACTGGCCTTGGATACCATCAACCTTGACTCAGCCTCTGGATTTGCTGCTCCATCTCAGGCAGCAAAATCTATCTTGGTCCAGGCCTGACGATCCCTCAGCAGTACATATATATAATTTAGCTAGATCCTCAGTGGCAATCACTAAGGGACAATTATACATTTGAACTACACAGGCAAGCTTAAAAGGCAAAAAATCCCTTTAATGTCATGAGGAGTGTTTCTCTCTGAAATAAAATACGTTTCTCAACGTAGATAATCCCTTATTGTACCAAGGCAAATTATTCAAGCAGCAAATTTATTCACCATTTTGTTTGTTTGTTTGTTTGCTTATTCTAGGCATTTATAGCCTGGTCATTTATAGGCCCCAACAGAGGCCCTGCAGTGGAAGTGGAGGCCCCGGCCAGTTGCCACTATGGCACCAAAGAGTGTTAAGGTGGCGGGCGGGAACAGGCACCCACAGTCAAAATTTTGTGGGTACCCATGCACCCAGGGCCCCTCAGAAATGGTGCCAGAGGACCCCACCACCCTCATACTAAAAAGTCACAATTATTCGCTTTATCCATCTATTTATTGTTTTAAAAGATATGTTTATTCTTGTATTCCACTCGCACACCCAGTGGCCTAAGGGACTGATTAGCCCACTGATCAGTGCTGCAGAATCAGGTAACTCAGACCATTTGGAGGCCACACATTTGCTTCAGATACTTTTCTCTCTCTGTCTCTCTTCAGCTTTCCTGTGATTGAAGAGACATGTGTGAAGACTGTCTTAGTCCTTGCTGTTAAGATATTGTTATGGAGCAAGGTAGATCTGCACTGAAGATGTCAGGCGGAGTGGGGCAGTCATGGCCTCCAGCCATCTCTTCAGCCTTCCTCTATATACCCTGTTATCAAACCATCAGGAAGCAGGTCTCTTGGTAAGCTCCATGGCAGTATATTTCATACCAGTTATCAAACTGAATTCCTGCTTGTGGGTCTGAAGTGCTTAGAAAAGATAAGTTACAACACTAGGGTACATATGCAGTACAGGTTGATTTAACAGTGAAGACCAACTTTTCTTCCTTACCTGATGGGCCCAAATATTATTTCCCCATGGACCACTTGAAAATTGCCAGTAGTCTTTGCAGACCACTTAACTTTTATTCTCTCTGCTGTAGCAGTGATAATGGGGTGTGCTGGATGTTTTTAATTGCTTGTTTTAGTTCTAATATATTGCATTGCAATCTGCATTTCAGAGAATTCAGATTGAAATACAATAAAGCACAATATAAGAAATAAAATAAGCTGCAGAAATACAATCAGAAATCTTTACGAATATTCAGTGGAGATGTGCTGTGGGTTGCCTGAATGAAGCCTGTGGTCCACAGACCACAGTTTTGCCACCCCTGCTCTAGAGAAGGCCCAGGAGTTCTATGGCAGACATACATACAAGGGTACCACAGTGAATAAGTTGATGAGGGAAGCTGAAAACTACTAAGGTAAACCAATCAAGTTGGTTGACTGGTGGAAGGATCATAATCTCAGTAGGAGGGCACACACTTTGCATGCAAAGAGTCCCAGATTCAAACCTTGGTATTTCCAGTTAAAAGGATCTCAGGTAGCAGATGACAGGGAAAGTCTCCCTCTGCCTAAGCCCCGGCAGAGCTGCCACCAATCACAGCAGACAGTACTGGACTAGGTAGGCAAATCACCTTGCAGATCCCTTTGTTCCTAAGCAACTCCCATACTTCCTCCTCTTGTTCCCAGATCTTTGGGGAAAATGTATGACTGAGCATGAGGAAGCTAAGCCCTGAACATGAAAAGATTAACATATCCCTATATGTGAGCAAAGAGTTTTTGCATTTGTTTTGGGAACTGTGCCATTGTTCTGCGCTATCTAATTCCATAAACAACTTTATGCAATGCTGAATCATCGCTACTGGAGAACCAACAATAATAGCTGCAAACAACAAAACCCAAATCAGAATAATTCAGAGCAGAGTATTTTCTTCCCCTAAACAATGAAGTATACATGGTAAAAAATACTGTTCAAACAGAGAAACCATGGGTGTATTCCCCAATAAATAATTTAATTATCATTAAAGAAATTCAAATGAAAGAATGACTAGCTACCTTCCCCCCACCCCCCTCTTAGCTATTGTTCAGAAAGCAGGTTATGAACACATTTAAAAGAGAAAAAGAAGAATAAAGCAAGTTAACACCAGAGCACTTAACGTTCCCAAAGAAGTTTCCTCAAATTCCACCACAAACAATATAAAATAACAACCTAATAATTTTGTATCTCAATCATGTTCGGTAAAGAAGTCCTTTAGATAATTGGCACCGCCTCTGTACTAGGCCAAACTTACTTTTAAGTTACAAATACTCACAAAAGGTTTACATTATAAGGAGCTGCTTTGGAGATGTGCAGATTTAGTTTGTAAGTACAAAGTGAACATGCAAATTGCCTTATCTTGTGGGATTCACAAACAACCATCATTCAGATTGATTTAATACATAGCTTTTTATCTTTAAAAGTGTTAATTAGAAAATAGGGACAGTTCTCTGAACACTTAAGAGTAATAAATAGATCAAAACAGCATCCATGCCTCTGTGATGAAACTTCTGAAGACTTTATAAAAGGATTAATACAATTGTCAAAAAGACCACCGTATACATATTTAATAGTGCTACCAAGCTACAATTACATTTTTAGGACTCTATTTGCTAGTTTTTAAACACTCATTATACTAAAGGGGGGTACAGGGAATTGAGTACACTATGTAGAAGAATTGGTGTTTTAACCAACCCATCGCTTATCAAATTCAGCTCACTTTGAGTGGCAAGTTTTCACATTCTGAATATTTATGTGTTCGGCAAACATGGCGCGCACACACAATCATGGTTCTGTGTTAAGAAAAGCCTTTAATGAGACAGACCAAAAATCCTTCTAACCCAGCATCCTGTTACTAACAGTGGCAATCTGATGTACACAATCAGCGCATGAAGGCAATAGCCCTTAATAACTCCAGTAACTGGTATCACATCTTTCGGCAGCAGATTTTACAAGCCATGCATTGTTTGTTTAGAGAAGTACCTCTTTGCCCCGAGTCTCCTTAAAGTTTCATTGGGTGACCCTCAGTTGTGGTTTTATGAGAGAGGGAGAAAACTCTTCTCCCCCACTCCATTGTACACACACACACACACACACACACACACACACACACCAATTTATCCACATCACATCTGATTTCATTCACATTCTCTCTTCTTCTAAGCTAAAATTCTGAATCTCCCACCACTCTGCTCCATTGGTTGACCTCAGATTCTAATATTGTGAAAGAGGGAGGAAAAATGTATTTCTACGTATCTATTATGCCTCCCCCTTATTGCTTTTTTTTTTTTTTTTAGGGGAGGGATAAACTAAAGAGACATTTCTCCTGGAGAAGACGGATAATTTCTGTTGCCCTTTTGTGCACCTTTTCCAGCCCTATAATATTGCACACTGTATTCCAACTGCAGACGATCCACGTTTGTATAAAAGCAAAGTGATATTGACAGTTTTTATTTCTGAAACCTTTCCTAATAATCCCTTGCCTTTTTCACAGCTGCCACACGTTGAGTCAATGTTTTCTGTGTTTCGCCAAACTGGCGAGTTTTTATTATCAGAAAACATCCTTACAAGGAAGCTTGTTACTGCACAGTTGGTATCCAGTCAGAGACTGAGTTTAAGAACTGTCTCATTTTAGATGGCAGGTGAGTACCACATGTTTCAATCCTGCCTAACATAAAACAAACAAACAAAGCATTTCCTCTGTGTGTGAATAACTATCCTAGCCTTCTCTTTGTCTTATTCATTGAAATTATCCTGTGGGGAAGCACATGTGAGTCCTTAGGCATAACTCTAATTAAATTGTCCTAAGAACTCTGTACTCATTACTTATCTACAGGCCTGGTGTCAGCATACATCACCTGTGGGCAGATTATAGAGCCCAAGGACCCGGCAAGCCTCCCCCCCCCCCCACTTTGAAACAGCATCTATGTCTAAAAGCTGCCTTTTAAATTTCCCACAATGCACCTGACATAGCATCACCTGGGGGATTGTGGGAAATTTAGATGACAGCTCTCAGAATTCTTCATTCAATACTGTCTGCTGCCACCACCAATACAAAAGGAACCACCAGTGTAAGAGAAGTCCCACCAAAGGAACTTTCCAGAAGGTCCCCTCCAATCTAAGGCCTGTCCCATTTTTCTTAATGTGTAACCAACCCTAACTTTTGTGGAAGATAAGACTAAAGAAGAGTCTAGCACTCCATACAAGGAAGCTCTTGTCCTCAGAGGGAAGTATACGCTGACAGTATCCTAGTTTGGACACAGCAGAATGAAAATGTTTCTGCATAAATTCATCCTAAGTATAATTTCCAGGGTTAGCTGCTGTTTTCAGATTGTTTCATCCAAAGCTGACTGGCTGTTTGCTCATACATGTGATTGCAGTTTATAACATCTGCTCCCTGCCATTGCTAATAATCCAATAATAGCTTATTTGGCCTGCATGCATATAAATACATTTGCAGAACAGATAACTGTTACAAAATAATGGGGTATGTTTTGGACCACCCTAAACAATTTATATATTTTTTAATTCAGCTGTCAAATGGTGGAGAGCTTTCAACCCAGCTGGAAGAACCAGGAGATGTTTCCAAAAGGGCACAAGAGGTCTAGCATTTAGGGGCCATGAAACCAAATCAGAAGAGCTGAGAGAGATGAGTGATAGAAAC
Source organism: Podarcis gaigeae (assembly GCF_964106915.1). Taxonomy (NCBI): domain Eukaryota; kingdom Metazoa; phylum Chordata; class Lepidosauria; order Squamata; family Lacertidae; genus Podarcis; species Podarcis gaigeae. The sequence continues at coordinate 100,330,455 of NC_139678.1, read as the reverse complement.
AGAAAAAAGAAGCTGCAGGATAATAAACATAGCAGCAAAATGGTAAAAGCACAGAAAAGTTACGCAAGGAAATCTATCCTGATCTGCAAATCTCATACGATTTACAGTTAATATTTTCTTTGCAATGTGTTAGGACTTTTTCAGATTAGACTGTTATCATAGAGTGTTAACAAACACTTCTGGCATGGTAGAATGGCATTTGGATAGACGGCTGCCCCTTCATGATGAAGGAGGGCTGTTATCTCCCAGTGCTTAAATGTTTAAGGACTTTGTGGTGGATAGGCCCAGAGGTTAGCACTCCTAATCTGGGTGAACAGTAATTGTAGTTAAGGGCAGATCAGTTAGCCCAACAGAAAGATAAGTTCTCAAGGTAACTGCGTATCATACTTGTTGCTCACTACAGCAAAAAAAAATTCTGAGAACCGAGAAGGCACAGAGTTAGTGCTTCTCCCCATTTACCATTATTCCTACAGAGACTCGTTTTGCTGCAAAATTGTTTCCCTTCACAAATATTTTTCCTGCAATGGCCCTATCAGTTGCCATATTACATTATATTATTAGGCTGAATATGTCCTGTGTTCCTTTTATACCAATTTACAGCCTTCACAGCTGATGGCAGGGAGTTTGAAACATGATCAACACAATTTACTTTTCATTCTTATTTCATAAATAAGAATGATTCTGAAGACATTGCCTGCAATATTTCACAGAGTTAGGTGTTTTTACTTCATTGACTTAACAATATTCACTTCTGGATTTAATTCTGGTTGTTTCTGAAGAACACTTAAGTTTTCAGCGCATCTATTTTCTTTTGTTTTTTAAGGGTTCAATACACCAAGGGTTAAGATAAATAGCGAAGGGACTGTGAGAGTTGTTATGGTGTACCAGATATAGATACAAGTGGCTGTGTGGAAGAGGGCCCACCCATATCTGAAAGTGAGATTACTATAATGGACGAAACATACTCTGGGTCCAGACAATATTTCAGATTTACTCACATGCGTCTTCCAGCTGGTGCATACGATTAAAATTAGAATCGCTGTCCTGTGCTGGAATATGCTAGTCCTTTAAACATTCCTTTCCTTTCGCTAGTTCCATTATGACTTCTTTCTCCTTTGCCACTCTCCAACCCCTGGCCCACTGAATAATAGTGTCAGCATAAAAAGAACCCTTAGGTCTAAACAAAATTAATTTTCATGTTTTCCAAGTGATTGGGTTGATATTTCTGCAGATGAATTTGTAAAAATTGAAGTGGACAAATGTGACTGTGATTAAAAAGTGGGGAAAACTTGGTAATGAAGTTGACTTGAACCAGGTTGCGTAGAACCCTGATAATACTGTAATGACCCAGCAGTCATTGAGCCTGACCTCGTGCAGCTGGTAGGGACCATATTTTCCATTAGTACCTGCATATTATCAATCCATATTTTAAATAGTATGGTAATGCTATTTGACCTGTACTGGATCAGTTTTGATTATTGCGTCTTGATATGTAGAAACTGCTTGAAGAAGTGTGGCCAACCACCTGCTACTTGATCATCTTTATAGTGCTAGCGTTAGGGGATTGATTGGGTGGGTCCAGGGAGTGATTAATGTTTCAGCGGAGGAGAGGGAAGAACTATCTGCCTTGAAGGAGGCAGTGGTGTGCTGCCTTCTTAACAAGACCTTCCTGGACCCGAGAGCCAGTGTGGTGTAGTGGTTAAGAGCAGTAGAATCGTAATCTGGGGAAGTGGGTTCGCATCTCCGCTCTTCCACATGCAGCTGCTGGGTGACCTTGGGCTAGTCACACTTCCTTGAAGTCTCTCAGCCCCACTCACCTCACAGAGTGTTTGTTGTGGGGGAAGAAGGGAAAGGAGAATGTTAGCTGCTTTGAGACTCCTTCAGGTAGTGATAAAGCGGGATATCAAATCCAAACTCTTCTTCCTAGGGTCTTGGCAACCAGCATCCAGTGGCAAATATTGAAGCAAAGTGGTCAAGAAGGTGGTGGCAGTCCAGTTTCAGGCATGCTTAGAGGAAACTGAGTACTTGAATCCATTCTAGCATGGTTGGAGGCCTAGCCTTGGCATTGAAAATGCCCTGGCTGGTGACATTTGTTGGGAGAAAGGGGGAGTGCTACCATGCTTGTTATCATGGTTGTAGCTCATTACAAGACTACCCACCTCTTTTATATTATTATTTGTTACTACGAGTATAACTAGACCAGCAATATGGTACCCTTCTTCCTATGTCTGCTTAACCCTTCCCCACTGGCTACTTGAGGAGTGGGAAAGTCCACAGTGGCCTGGGATCTGGTGTGAACTCCCTCAGTATTCTCATCAAAAGTCAGAAGTGGGGCATTATGATAACAACCTCATGTGTCCACCTCTGGGGAGGTCAGCAATAACTCACAAGGTGTCAGTGAAGTTAAGTCTTTATTCAAAGAAACAAAGCAGCTCAGGCCCAGTGAGCACAGCAACTCTTTCTAGTAGGTCTTACCCCAACGAGGCAGTTGTAAGGACTGAAGGTCCCTACCTTCCCACAGCTCTCTAAATCTACTCCCCCGGGTCCTTCCCAAGCAACCTGAGACTTCTTCGTCTTGTTTGTCTTTGCCCCTCCCTCTTTATCCCTCTTCAGGTTCTGGGAGACCAGGCGGAGGGGAGTTGTTTGCTGCAAGACGGGGAAATTCCCTGGCTTCTTCAGAAGCCTGCCTGATCTCTGCTTCTTGGCTCCCTTTTTCTCTAGCCTCTGCTTCTGCCTCTTATGCTGCACTGCTCTCTGCCGCAGCCGCTTCCTTCTCACTAAACCCTCCTCCCAGTCTGCTCCCTCTTCTCCCTCTGACTACTCATTGTCCTCCCACCACTAATCCCCTGGCTCTGAGCCTTCTTCCCTTGGGGGTTCCCCAGGCTGGTGCCTCCCAGCCAGTCCATGTCATCGTGTCTCTACAGAGTAACAATAATTTATTATTTATACCCCACCTAGTACTCTTGCAACCCATACATGCTCTCTCTGCCCCCTAGTGGAGTCCCTGGCAACATGCCACTTGTCAGACCTCCACCCTCACTGGGTCCTTCTCAGTCCTTTGATGTACATTAACATTCTCGCCATTCACTCAATTCATGTCTTTTTTTAAAAAACAAACCAGAGTCAAATCTGAATACCACCTGCTATCCTTACCCTTGCTGTTGACAGAGGTATTATCTTAGCCATTACACCATTCTCTTTTCCTTTCCAGGAGAAAGATATGGCAAACGTGGCAGTTTAAATTCTCAGCCTCTGAAGAAATTTGCCCTTTTCTGGTTCAAGTCGGTGTTCTTCACTTAGCACCTTGAGGTTCCATCACACACCAATATGACACCATGTTATTTTAGATGGTGCCTCAGAAACGGAAAATAAATCATTAGGGAAGGCAGATATTCAGGGTATTTGCTAGCTACACATTTGCAGCGTTAACCCTTCTCTCGCATGCATGGTGGCCAGCACACCGTCTGTTTTTAATAACAGGAATCAATTCCATCCCACTTCTCAGGGCAATGGGTTGCTTGTTCCTATTACTAGTCAACAACTCAACACTATTCTTTTTTATATATTTTTTACTAATGCTACGGAAAGAGAGAAACCTAGCACATTCTAATAAAAACCAAACAATTGTTTGGAAATCTGATAATGTGCTACAGTACATTAGCTGAAATGTAGGCAGGAGCTGTGTTAAGAGAGTTGACCTTTCTCTACAATACCTTCTGGGAGAGCTGCAGAAAGACAGGAATGTTAAGAGACAGGAGAAGAATTTCTAACAGAAAAGATGGCATAAAGTTACACACAAAGAGGAAAGAAGGCAGGATTCAAGAAGATTAGATCACTTGGAAGTGCCTTAGGGCCACTGTAAACGTTGCCACCCTGGGACTCTTGTGAAAAAGCAGTCCACTCATGTGACAAAGCAGACCAGCAGTGTTTCCTTCACTACACGGTGGGAAGGTATCTCACAGCTCATCATGTGATTCTTATAGATCATGTGGAAAGTTTCCACATCAGCACCACCTACTGGATGGAGAAGACACCACAAGGGGGAGTCCATGCAATGAGTTTTAGCATAGAGTAAGACCAAGTGATGACTGGGAGATTAAACATGATACAGTACTGGGTGTTTTTTTAATACATACTGACAGGTGATGGTTTTGTCAGACACATCTACTACTTTGGCCTCCTTATCATATGACTAGAATATACATCTCCAAATATACTGCTGTCAATCTTTTTTCTATTCACATGTGTTCACATTGTAAGATGCCATTAGTGTTAATGCTGGATGGTTGATAAATATATGTTTATTAAATTAAACTCTATTGAAGTTTTATCAGAGCAAATTCAAGAATCCCTGCCCATCCAATGGTTGTATTATCCTATGTTCACATGTAATAAAACATTTCTGAGAAAATTGTTGGTCAGATTTTGAGATCTGTTGACAGCTGCTGCAATTTTCCTTAGTTGGCGAAATACAGCCTTACTAGAACCCTGTCAAATTGGAGGTATTTGGGACTGGGGGATTCTTAGGGCTGGGCCAAGATATTTTGCTACCTAAGGCAAAGTATAATACAACACTTCTCCCTGTTCCATGTACGAAAGCCAACTAGACTGGCAATTGAATCTTACTTTGACGCTGGCAATGGGGCAGGGCTCTCCCGTTCACCTGAAGCTAAGATGGTGAAAGTTAGGCCACTACTCTGTCCACTCCCCACCCCTCAACATCTGCCACTTGAGGGGTCTGCCTTACTCTGTCTGATTACAAGGTTGGCTGATGGAATTCTATGTACTATAGCCTAAATGGATGATGGGTCATACTAGCAGTGTGGAAATGGTTTGCATTCATCAAGCAATCTTCTAAAGAACAGCTCACCCAGTGTTGCTCTTATTTTATGTGGTAAACATAGGAGGTTCACCCTATGCTGGTGTCATGGAAGGAAGCTGGTATCATGTAGTGAACAGCATATTGGGCTGGGGGGGGGGCAATCTGGGTTCAGTTCCCTGCTCAACTATGAAAATTACTCGGTTTCTTTGGATACATTGACTCTCTCAGTCTAACCTAACTCACAAGGCTTTTGTGATGCTAAAATTTTGCTCCATGAATAAAAGTTGGTTAGAAATATGACAACTAAGGCTATGCAGTTCTGCATCTAGTATGTCCTTTATTTAAAATTGGCCAGTTTAATAGATAATCCAGTTTTCCAATGCTACAGAACAAGAGGTTGTGATGATGGGCCTCTCTCTCAGTGGTGGCTCCAGTACAAGCCCACTGTTGTTGTTTTCAAGACCTATTTGTTCTATTGAGGTCATGTGGAATACATTTCTCCAGAAGCTTGTACCTGTTGTGTGGATAGTGACAAAGTATAATAGTTGGTGACCATACTGAAAACACTATTCTCCAAATACATAACAATTCTAAGCATTTAGATGCTTCTTAACAAAAGCCACCTCACTGTTTTATATGATTTCTGAAATCTCTGATTTCTGGGATTCAGGGAATAATACCTTAAACACAGGAAACTGAAGGTGAGTTAGAGAGAGAGGAGCACTTCTATGTATTGTAAAAAAAAACAACCCAGAGATGCTGATATGAACAGTCTTACAGGATTTTTATTTTTACTTTTTTGCAAAAGCTTTCATGGAGCAAAATTGCTACTGGGTTGCATAGCTCTAGGTGAAGGGCTTGTTGAGCATGACCTAAATAGCCTTCTCTCTCCAACTCATCAGGGACAACGTGTCCTCCTAGTTCCATGCCAGTATTGCTAGCTGTCCAAGACATCTCATGGGTAAACCCCCAAAGCAGTGACCTTGTGACTATACGCCTGCCAGACCTTCCTGCTAGCAAAAAGCAGCTGCCACTCTTGGCAAATGAAATAGCCCTTGCAGAGTTTCAGAGCTCCTTTCTGAGGTGGCCATTTTCCATGTTCTCAGACTCCTGGAAGAAACATCACTTACAGTATTTACACTTACTACTCTTAGAGAAGATGTGCTATTTTGGGCAAGTGATCTTGATTCCCTCTTCTCTTTTCTTTTTAGGGATAGAGATATTGAAAGTTCATCCTCTCCCCCTCCCTGTAATAACTGCTAGTGGCAGCCATATTCTGATGTAAGTTGTAGCAATCCCCCCCCCCCCGCATTCTATAAAACACTTCTTAATAGTTTTAAAGAAGCCAAGGGCTACAATTCTTTAAAATAATAATAATTGAGAATAACATTTTGTCCTGTTACCTTCTTGTCAGATCATTCAGAGAGAAAGAGGGAGGGAGGGAGAGATAAACAAGAGAAGAATGATGCTGTATAACAGGTAGAGAGATGTGATGACTTAGCACAGCCCAATGTGGGTGTATTTCAAGCATTAATTTTCTTTAATGAAATGTAATTGCATTAACATTGCTTAAGTGTATTAATGTTTTTTAAACATTATTGATTGTTAATAATAAAGCTGCTGTCTTTAAGCATCAACTGTTGATAAGCTATCTGTGGAAGCTAGGAGTCTGGACGACAAGGGTAATTTATACTTGCCAAGTCTCTTAGAGCAAATTCCAAGTACATTCAGATTTGCATATCCAGTATTATGGAGGGTAATTAGGTGTAGACTAAATATTTATTCATCTTGCTGCTTTAAAACACCGGTTGGAACAAGGTTTTCTGACTGGAAATGAGCTATAAAAACACTGGAAGAAGAAGGGTATACCTCTTTAGGTCTACTATAGCAGCCTGCCAAAATTTTAAACTCAGGTCCTTGTAAGTCACACATTCTAATATAACTTGCAGCTTTGCTCATGCACAGCTTTTCTGAAGTTAATAGGAGTGCAGAGAAATCTCCTTTTAAACTGTGTTTGGTTTAGATACAATGTATGTGTATGTATGTGTATTAGTATGTTTATGTGGGGGTCATGTAATGGGTTAAATTTGAAATTCTAAGTACTGTACGCATTGATGACTGAATTGGCTGTTATTTGGTTACACGAGAATTGTCTAGGGAAAACCAAGTTAATACTAAGAGAGAGGACTTAAAATTACACTTCTGATTGGCTTATTGGGCAGGAGTTCTTGATTGGTTGGGAAAATAGTCTGATGGAGGGGGAAGAATTCTATGGCATTCAGATCTGATTCTGGCATGGTAGAATGGCATCTGGATCAGACAAGAAGGAGAAAAAAGAGAAGAGGAGGGGAACGAAGTCTGGAATGGAAGACAAGAAAGAGACTAATGAAGCTAGAGAAAACTGGGGGTATAGCCTGCCCCAAAAGAACAGAATACGTGTCTTAAACCAAAAATTGGCAGTGAGGCTACATAAAAGAATTGAGCAGTGGGGTGAATTCAACAAGTTACTTCAGAGCTGACCAGAGCAAGAACTGCCGGAAAACCTGGAAAGCACAGAAAACTGACAGTGGTGACATTGACTGAGAAAAGAGACGCAGAGTGATTGGCATAAAAGTGCAGAGAGTCCACCAGTGCACTCAGAAAGATGCAAAGTGCTCATCTTCAGGCCCTTTAGGGGCCACAACCCAGGCCAAAGGTGTTATGCTTGGGAAAGGCGGACTACGGGAAATGACTCTTCTAAGACCCTGATTCACTTCCAACCTTTCTTAGAGCAGGTAACTCACTTGGAACTATCCATGGTGCTGCAACTTCTGGCCTGCCTTGACCCACTGGGAACCTGAAACAGATGAACCAAAACATCACCTTTCCTTTTAACCTGCAATTCACATATACGTCCAAATGCTCTCAAATGCTTGAGGGAGCTCACAAAATTTCCCCTTCCTTCCCCAGTGCCCAGAAAATTTCCTTGAATCATTGAAAGACAGAAATAGTTATACCTCAGAGTGATCATTCCACCCTGCTGAGGGTTAGCATTACAAGTTGCAGAACCTCCAGTGGAAACAGTGGAAATATGCCAACTGGACTGGCAATTGAATCTTATTTCAATACTGCCAATGGGAGGGTGTCTTCTGCCACATCTGATGGCAGGAGGCTAGCTGAGGGACTGCAGGGTAGGCTGTGTGAGGCACACACTGTTTGTTCCCTCAACACCATATTACCACTCCCTATCCCCAACATCTTCTGCTTGAGGTGGCTGTCTAACTCTGACTAATGGTAGGGACAGCAGTGCCCCTTCTCAGACATGCAGTTTCTACTGACACACTGGTATATGCAGTCTTCAGAATGGGATGAATGAATGGGACTTTCTCCCCCCCCCCAAAAAAAAGTCACTGTGATTCATACAGCTCAATTTCCAATATGCTCCCAACATTCTTCACTGTCCAGTTTATAATGACTTAAAACTCATTCTATTGAGCCTACACCAGTGTCAGGTGGTCTCAAGATTGTCTCATAAAGTCAGGTCAGATTATTCCTTTGGGAAAACTAGGTTATCAGTGTTACACTAATATGTATGGCTAGGGCACTTTTAAAACATATTTGGGTTTTTAATTTATTTATCCCTTTATATTTGCTAAGAGTTACATTAAAGTTTCATTCTGGTGGACAGGGAGTGAACTGATTAAGTTCATTTATGCAGGTTTATACCCTCATTGTCATTGTCTCCCTCCCCCTTCTTGCAGTAATTTGTCGAAAGCTTGTTGTTAGGTGATATGTAACCTTTAATTCAGCTATTGTTAGCACTTTTGTATGCCAGTGAAGGGTTCTGAAATTTTCAGTAGGATGTGCTCTCCTAATAGGGAAACTTAATTATTCCCCTAGTACTTCAAAACTATCATTGACATCTGAGTTATATGCATTTCATATCTACTGCGTAACCTTCAGCTCCCAGTCAACAAGGTTGCCTTGCTGTTCGTCTTCGGCCAGAAGAAGCTATTTGTGGTAGCTCTATCCTTATTCTTAGTATAATGGTGATTATTATTAAAGGCCTTGTTTGAGATTTAAAAAGGCTATGTGCATAAAATTCACATTTGCACTTTTTCTGTTCCCACCTCTTTCTGTTGATTACTCATTTTATTCATAAAGGCAAATTAATTATATTGGGTTTTGTTTACAAAGTAAAGGGCAACTCTTCATCTACTCTTAGAGCTTTGGGAAATTTATTACTTTTTTAAAGTCTGCGGCTAATCAGATTATTAAGTTATTAGTAGTAATACTAGTTGTATACCAACCAATGAGAGTATTATCAAGACTTGAGAAGTCTATCATCATCCCACATATATTTTCCAGCTGAAAAGAAGTCCCATGGCACCTCCAAAACCTATTCGTTTCATAAAGTATATACACAATTGGTTGCAAAAAGAACCTCAAAGTGGTTCACAAAAAACAATAAAATTATCAATAAAAAGAATTAACAGTAGTTCAAAAAAAATGTTTTTTAATTAAAATCAGCAATACACCAAAAACAGATTAAAATTCACACCAACATTCTAAATATCTGGGTAAGTTTCAGGTACTGGAAAGAGTACAGTAAAGGTGGCTGCCTAATAATAATAATAATAATATATTTATGCCCTGTCCATCTGGCAAGGAGTTCCAAAGTGTAGGTGCTTTCACATTAGGAGATCGAGTTTTTGCTCTCCTAATGTGGCAGCACCTACACTTTGGAACTCCTTGCCAGATGGACAGGTTACATATCACCTAACAACAAGCTTTCGACAAGCTTATTGCAGCATAAGCTTTTGTGGCTAGACCTTGTGTTATTGGTTACTCCCCCAAAATGACCTCTACCACAACCTGTGTGCTAGTCTTGAAGGTTCCAAAGGACACTTTTTCTAGTTTTGCTCCAACACACTTAACAAGACTACCAGCCAACCAGCATTTCTTGGAGAGATGATACATCAAATCTCAGTAAAAGTGAGTGTGTGCTAAGCTGGGCATAGGTTCAGCTCCCCGATTCATCACTGCCCATGTCAAAATCCTGCCCTTTAAAAAAAGAAGTAGGAGTGGCGGTATGGGTATCCACACCTGGCACTCTTCAATCATTCTTTAAAAAATGTTCAACTTTGAGAAAGGAGGGAATGCGGGGAAAATACAGGGTGGCAATAGGTGGGTGCCCCGTACGAAGTTAGAGCACGAAGCATGGCAATTTCATATCAGGCACCTTGTTATCACAGCCCGTATTTTCTTTCCTGCAGTGCAATCGCTAGTGTGGTAGCTTTGGCAACAGAATGCTAGACTTTGGCCTGATACAAAAAGACATATTTTCTGTTACTTGATTGCAGGTGAATGAGCCTGCACCAGGTACCACCAACCAGGATATGCGCCGCTGAAAATTCTGCTTGAGAAAGTGCAAACAGCTTCTCCATGTGGTGCAGAGGGGATGAAATGCAGTGAAACATTTAAAATTCATTTAATGGGAATATAGCTAAGGAGGAAGGTGGGAGGAGGATATGGAAGAGATCACAGTATTAAAAAAAAATAAAATACTTTTCTCAGCCCTCTACCAATCCAGAGCTTAATTTGTGCTGGAGCTTGTTGAAGCTAAGCCCCAGAATCTGTTCTCGATACTGTGAAGGACTCTTCAAATATAATTTAATGTACCTCTGAGTTTATACAGAGTACCTTACTTCCAGGAACCTCCACACACTTTGGATTAAGAAACAACATTCCAGGGCAGATGGCGTAGCTTCCAGGCTGGCTTCAATCCCTGGCGTGTCACTTTTAAGAAGTTTAAGAAGCACTTCTCCAATCTTAATCTGGCCCCATTTGCCTCCCTGCCATCCTGCTGGAGTAGCAGAAATGTACTATCTGATTTGATTGTAGTTAAAGTTACTAAAGCAGATGAAACAACATCAAAGTTGCTGAAGGACATTATTCGTAGTCAAAGGGTGCATGCTTGAATCCAAACATTTAACAAAGGAAATGGATGCTCATGTTTGATTCACAAATTTAAAGGGCAATGCTTAGTTCATCTCTAGTTAGATATTGCAAACAACTTAATGCCAAACAGATCCCTAAGTATTTGCAGAATTTATTAAACCTTAATGCATTTCAGAGGAAACTGATGTTTCTTCTTTCAGAGATTATAGGTCCTGTTAGCAAATTTTGAGACTGCACTAGGAGTTTTAAACTTCACTTTGTGATTTATTATTTACTTCAGTTTTTGTATGCATCTCAGGTCAAAAGGGACTATCATAGTTTAATTGTCTGAGAGAGATTTTTATAACATTTTTCTAGCATATAGTAATTTATCAGTAACAATGCTAACAATAGCAACTAAAGCAATTCTCAGTGCTTCACTTATTCATCAGTCAGTGGAGCTGTTTAATGCAATCATGAGGCTGTGCTGGAGATTTATAGATCTAAATGCAAGTCAGACACATTTATTCTTACTCCTCATTGAACAGAATTTGACTGTTCTCACAGCTCTTCTTACTTGAAAGCATGAAGTTATGCAACATGTTGTGCTACCAGGGATCTGTTTACCTTGGAACATGATGAGGCACAGCGCTTGAGCATCATTCCTCTAACTCCAGTACAAGCTTGTAACATGGGCTCCTTTCCTCTTCTCCCACAAAAGGCCTTGTTTGTTCTGGAAAAAATAGAGGGTTGACTGCTGTCCTTTAGGTGCCTGTGTTCAAACTCCTCACATTTCTGGCTTCCTAAGTTGTATTTAGTGCATAGTTGCAGTATGACATATTTGCTTCTTAATTACATACAACTGACAAATACCTTTTAGACACAGCTTCCTGTCCCCAAGACCTAATGTCAGTGCTTCTATGCATGCTGAAAACCAGGTCTCACATATGTTTAGTGGCCTGTGATTTTTGAGAGAGCAGGCACACAGAGACCTGCCACCTTGTATCTCAAGCTACAGTCCCCTGTACAAACCATCAGTTTTAAGGTGGCCAAGTGTCCTCCTGCATGGAAGAAGATAGGCCTCCATTTCAATAGCTTCTGACCCAACATCAGTTCAAGATGAAGAAACAGAAGAAGGGAGAACAGGGGCCTCACAGTGGCTCATTTGCAGCACCTGGGCAGCAGACTGAGCAGGGGCTTTTTAAATTGATTTTAACTAAATGTGGGGAACCTGTGCTCTCCTCAGATGTTGCTGGGCTACAGTTTCTGTTATCCTCATGGGAGTTGTCAGTCAGCAACACCTGAAGGGCCAACCATCCCCTGCACCTGATTTAAATTTCAGTTCCCCACCCTAGAAGACCATCTCACTCTTTTCATATCCAGATGCAGATACCATCTCATCAGAAGATCCATTCCATTCCGTCCAGTGAAGGAATAGTACTTAGTTCACTTACCTGGGCCATGATGTCAGATTCACAACATTCAGTGTTCTATGATACAGAGCAAGGACAGGGAAGTGAGGTCACAACACAAGGTGAGTTTTGCTTGATACTACAGAAGGGAGCTACTACACACAAGGTGGTTGTTTTCAGTGGGAATCGTGTTTAATCTGGCCTTTAGAAATGGAGTGCAACCATCACAGAAATTTTGGCAGTTTCATGTGAGATATATTTGTGTGGCTGAGGTAGGGAGTGACTTGGTGATAAGAGAAAGGTAACCTTTGCATGTGAAACCTGAAAGTCCTTTCCTTACCGGGCCTGGGAGGGCAGGGCGCTGACTGACCCCATTTACAAAATCTGAGGTTGCTGAACAGACTCTTGGGTTGGGGTATTGTTTAGGGGGTTTTTGCTGCTGTTATTGATATAAATTTTTGTATCTTTATTTTTTTAGCTCATATAATGATTTATGTAGAAATTGTTCAGTTATAGTAGTGCACTTTTTGATGTGTTTTATTTATTGTTTCTTACTACTTTTGTTCGTAATTATGTAATCTTTTTGTGTTGTAAGCTGCCTTGGGCATGGTTTCAACTATGGCAAGGCAGCATACAAATAAAATGATGATGATGATGATGGCGTTGGTTGGTCCTTTAAGTTAAAATTATGAAAATTGCTAGTGTAAATTATTTCAATATGCACACTTCAATTTCCGTGGTTAAAATCCATGATTATCAGTGAAGTTGACTTTGGGAACAGAAATGAATAGTGGCCTCATGAGGTTGTGCTTTTGTTATCTAAAGTGTCTGGCTAAGAAATAATATCCATTGATTGTTAGACTTTCCTCCATGGCTAAGGTTGTGTAAGCATTTGGCCCTGTTTGGTTCATATTTCCTTCTTGCTTGGCTAATAGGCCCATTACTACTTTTAGTCAGGGGAAAATCATTTGAACTTGACACTTCCATCTTTCTCCTTATCAATATAAGGAGGCTATTAAAATCCTAGCACTGACTAATCTACTAGTGAAGGCCATAGAAGAAGTCAAAATTTAGTGGTTTAGAGTTCTTGGCTTCTTGACCAATATGTTGGAGCAGATGTCACCTCGAGACCTGCTGCTTGGCTGTCCGCAAAGCAAACTTAAATTCTGTTGCAGTAGGTGGAACGGAGAAACCATATTGTTTCTAAGGTAAAGTTCTATTTTTAGAATGCAAAAAGGAATTTTTTAAGTTGAGTGTAAATGCTTACCCATAAACTGCTATTACTTTCTGGTAGGAGATGTGGAAATACAGGCTGCATTCACATTGCAGTTTATTCTGTTTTCCTCATGTTTCCTTAACTGTTGCTTTTTGCATCATAGCTGAATCTTCACATGACTTTAAAAGGAGGA